>NC_081180.1:21383846-21531995 GCF_029867415.1 Vicia villosa | reverse complement strand
ATAAAATCAATCACATTGCAAGTATCAATAGCTACTATACACATCATACTTCTACACTTCATTAGTCTCACGTACTTTCATCACACAAACAAGTCATAATCAATATAAATAGTATCATCCAATAAATTTCACATATTCAAGTATGCACAAAATTCAATAGTATAATACTCAAAAGATTCAATACTATTATCCCAAATATATACACAATCCATCATTATCACATACTAACACATTTAACCAATTATGTATCAAAACATCACCAATTTCAATTATCACCTCTCATGTACACATAACAATCACATAAATGCATATATTCAAACATCACATAATCTCGATGTGACTCAATGCAAGACATGTGACTCTATGCATGTGGTACCCAATATGGACCCAAAGTTCCACCGCTTCCGATTCATATAGAATCTAGCCACGCTTCAGATCCGGACAAGATCAAAGCCACCAAATGTAAACATATAGTTTACCGCTTTCCGAATTCACTCTAGAATCCAAGCCGCTTCCGATCCGACAAGATCAAAGCTACTACGCATGTTTCCAATTAAGGATCAACGTAAACGTCTATTTCCATTCAAGGATCACCGTCTAATACCATGTGAACCACAGTTTCACCGCTTCACAATAAAGCCGACTATGCTATGAATGAATGTACAATGAACAACAATATATGCAAATAAGATTATCTCTTCAATCCTAACTTACCGCATACCACAATAATCCAACTCTATGAATTATCCACCAATTGTACACAACATTCACAACACATAGATATTATTCACATATAAAAGACCAATTAATCCATTACGATTCACAAAATCCAATTAACACTAGCAACCATACTATCTCATGTTAATACTCATTTTGCCAATTATATATGAACCATACACTTTAAAAATCAAGAAATTAATCATTAAAATTAATGCTATCCAACTACCCACAGAGAATCAATACCAAAGCATCATCATTGGCATAGCAATATATATTTCTCAACATACTATTCAAGCCAAAACACAATTACGGATAAATTCTCAAAATATCGTAATTTACCGACAAACCAAATAGTTGATCAAATTCCAAATTATATTCCAATCAATTAAAACACATTGAAATTAATTCAACTATTAATCTAATCAACCAATTAATAATCACACTATATTAATTTGATTCACTTCTATTTCTACTCCATTTCAATTTCTAGCATTCTATTGCTCAAGACCATTTTTATTAAAAAGAATATCGCGCTAGCTTTCTAACGCCTTGAACGGAGACTCAAACGGAGTTACGGTTCAAAGATATAAATTGTTAAAGTTTCAACGAAAAAGCAAACACCGACATCATACACTAACAACTCTAAACATGTCAAAATTACGTTAAACAAATAAAAGTATGGCTCTTAATAATCCAAAACAACTCTGACAATTTATTGTCAACTCTAACAACTCTATTGACAACTCTAACAACTCTATTGACAATTCTATTAAATTATTATAATTTATTTATAAAGAATAATTAAATCAAACACAAATTTCGGTCGATTCGTAAAATATCACAATTTCAACAAAATAACACCACCACGTTAATCTACTAATTAAACTTAGCTACCACGTAATTTTTATCAAATTCCGGGACAATCAATTATACCGCTTAATCCGGTCATTTCGGTCAAACGAGACTATTTTGAATTTTATTATAACTGCTACTGTTTTCTAATGAATTCCAAAACATGATTCTTTTTATACTTGGCTCTGCTATATACTTTTAGTCAATTCCTATTGTTAACTTATATTGTACCAATATATATAAGTGATTTTCAACCAATAGCTGCTATATACTTTTAATTTCACACTCATTGTCAATATAAAAGAGTTTGACCAAATGATTGTAAGCAAAAAAATAAAAAATTGTTAACTACCTCAGCAACAAGGAAATCGGTGTGCTTGTATTGTGCATATATTATATATAAAATCAACAATTTTAATCAAACAAAAACAGTCACATTTCAAAACCTATTACAACTTGCAATAATAATGATAATAATACTATTATATTAACCAAGCCAGCATAGGAGAAGCATGTTTCATCGATTCCACAGTTTGTGTTCTTACATGCAGAGAAACAACGGTCATACCCAATTTTATTTTAGAATAATCACTTAAATAATAATTCCTTATTAACCACCAACAAGAATGGGATAACAATTAACATAAGTAAATGCAATAATCTAAATCCGCTAATCCCCCCAACATGCAATTGCTCATAAGCCCCATTATAGGAAGAGAATCCCACCCTTACCTTATCGATGGAAACAACTCAATGGGTCTCCAATTGCATCTTCATTTTGACACATGGGTAGAAATCTCCAAGCTTCTTCTTCTTCTCCAAGACTTGCCTCTTTCTCTTCTATTCTTGTTTCTTTATTATGACAACTCTCCTCTTACTAAATCTCTAAAACCCTAATATAAAATCAATTGGCTTAGTTAATACTTCCTCTTCACAACCAATTTTAGGCCCAATAAGTTATATAACTCAAATAATCAAGTATATCACCTTTAATAATATTCCATTAATAATATTCCATCAATGTAATAATTCCGACTTATAAATAATATTATTCTTAATATTATTTTCCGACTATCCGACTTCAATTTATATAATTCCAAATACGCCCTTAAATAACACCGACAATCCAAATTCGACTAAATCAAATATTTCCGGTCTAATCTTAATTGCTCAGGAAAATTCCCAAAACTTCAAATATTATTCCAATAATATTTCTAATACTGAAAAATATCAAAACTCTTAATTAAATATCAATCCGCTATCCCAAACTAATACCGACTAAATCGTCTCAAAATATGAAAACTTCACTAAACACTCTGAACGTCTAGATTAAGCGAATAATCGAATTTCCAGGCGTTACATCTAACATTCGAGGGGCTGATATATCTATCACGCCTTCCACCATCTCTGATTTGTTGCGCTGCAGTAACACTGGGGCAACCTTTGATGATAACAGTTTCACCATGACCACTTCTGTTTTGTTGGCGAGTCTCATGGAGAATGATCCTTACACCGCCAAACTCATTAGGATTTGGCATCAACTTCTAGTGGGTAACTTCTATCCACGAAGCTGTGATGAAAACCAGATTATGGTGGAGGATTTGGAGTTCATCTCCTGTGCTTTGCGAGGGAAGAAGATCAACTTTCCGTTGTTGATCTTCAGACGGCTTGTGGAAACTGTTGCTTTAACTTCCTCTCGCGAGGGTTCAGTCAGCTGCCTTCCTTTTGGGAGGTTTTTATCTTACTTGTTCCTCAGGAAAGGTGTGGTGTGAAGGATGCGGGACTCGGGTCGTATGAACATGTTCGAACCAGAGGGTGAACTAAAGGATAGTTCCTTTTTAAGTTCTTTTCTTTTTTTGCTGCTCCACTTTTGTAGTCTTTGATGTCCTACATGGACCAAAATCGCTTGTACTCTTTGCTTTTCAATTAATGAAGATCTTTTGCCGTGTTTTTATTTATAAATGCTTCCTAGTCACAGAGCCATTTTGGCGCAAATTTGACCATTTTGGCTTACGTAGTGTTACTTAAATATCTACGTTTTGGCAATCTTTACTTCGTGCATGCTTGGTTTGTATCTCTTTAGATACTTCCCATTTACCCTTAAGATTCTACGATCTTCTGCTAATTCTTCTATCTCGTAAGCAATTATTTGAAAATACTTTCAAGATTCGAAAAGGGCCTTCCCAGTGTGGGGACCATTTCCCCAAAGCTTGGTTCTTTCGATCTATAGGTAAAATAACTTTCCACACTAGGTCATTATTAATAAACGTTTTACCTTTCACCCCTTTTGTTGTATGCTCTGGATACCCTTTCTTTCTGTCTCTTTATCATCTCCAAGGCTCGAAGTCTATCTTCGTCCAAGTCAACCAGTTCGTTCATCATCAGCTCCCAGTACATGTTAGGAGGAATTTCTGCTTGTCTTTGTATCCGGACTGATTGCAAGTATATTTCAACTGGGAGCACCGCATCATGTCCGAATGTCAGTTGAAAAGGTGTAGTGTTCGTAGCTTCTTTAGGAGATGTTCGACAAGCCCAAAGTGCTTGGTCCAAAGTTTTGTGCCAACTTTTAGGTTTTTTCCCTACATGTTTCTTTATGAGACCAATTATGATTTTGTTCGCTGCTTCGACTTGTCCATTTGCCTGAGCATAGTAAGGTGTAGAGGTAAACAACTTGAAGCCTATCTCCTTAGCGAAGTCTTGCATTTTTCGTCCAGTAAACACTGATCCTTGATCTGTGGTTATACTTTCCGGGATCCCAAATCTGTATATAATATGTTTTTGAATAAACTCGATCACGGCTTCTTGATCAACATTCGCAAGTGGTATAGCTTCGACCCATTTTGTAAAATAGTCGATTCCTACTAAAATATACCTTTGACCTCTAGATGATTTGGGATGAATTTCTCCAATTAGGTCTAACGCCCACCCTCTAAAGGGCCAAGGCTTTATTATTGAACTTAATTCATTTGTGGGAGCATGCTGAATACCTGCATGTTCTTGGCATTCTTGACACCCTTTGGCGAACTCTATGCAGTCTTTTAACATGGAAGGCCAATACATCCCGTATCGAAATAAAAGCCACTTCATTTTGTGCCCTGCTTGGTGGGCACCACATGCTTCGCTATGGACGTTCGAGAGGGCTAAGTAAGCTTCCGTTTCTCCCAAACACTTTAGCAATACTCCCTCAGGAGTCTTTTTGAACAACTCATTTCCCATCAGAAAGTATGATAGGGCACGATATTTTACCTTTCTATCAGTGTCTGAAGAAGGGTCCTTCAAATAATTCACAATTGGACTTCTCCAGTCTGTGTCTGCCAACGAGTCTATGTTCAAAACTTCAAATTCTTCTTTGTTAGCAAACCCGATTTGTGAGTTTTCCAAATCACTTGGCGAACGTTTCGTAGCCATTGCTCTGCCCCTTACTTGGATTAATTCCTTGAATTTGTTCTTCGACACCCTGTATCCTGAGGCTAGTTGTGCCAAATCATTTGCTTCCTGATTTTGCAACCTTGGGACATGGTTCAGATCCACATATTCGAATTTTTTAAGCAACCTATTTACTATGATAAAGTACATGATCAAATTTTCTTTGATGCACTTGTACTCTTTCGTCAATTGTTTAATCACCAATTCGGAGTCCCCTTTAATTTCGACTCTGGTTGCCTCCAATTCTAACAAAGCTTCAAGTCCGGCTATTAACGCCTCGTATTCAGCTTCATTATTTGAACATAAAGGGCCTTCGATTTTATACTTAAGCTTTGTTGGAATTCCTTCAGGAGAAATTAGCAATATTCCAACGCCAGTTCCTTCTTTGTGAGTTGAACCGTCAAAGTATAACTTCCAAGGTGGCAACTCCACATATTGTTGAGAACTTTCCACCACTGCATGATCAACAATGAAATCTGCCACAATTTGCCCCTTCATAGCCTTAAGGGATTGAAATGTTAACGAGTACTCAGTTAGGGCCAAAGCCCACTTGCCAATTCGACTGTGTAATATTGGTTTTGATAACATGTGTTTAATAACATCACAATGGGACGAAACCTAAACATCAACTGGCTTTATATAATATTTGAGTTTAATACATGAGAAATATAAACAAAGGCAGAGTTTTTCTATTGCACTATACCTAGTCTCTGCATCATTGAGTACTCTACTTAGATAATAGATGGCTCTTTCGATGCCATTCTCATCCTCCTAAGCTAACATGCTACCTATTGTTTTATCCGAAGCTGAAATATACAAGCGCGTGTGCTTCTTTCCATTCGGAGGAGCCAATATTGGAGGATGCATCAAGTATTGCTTAATCTTTTCGAAAGCTTCTTGATGTTCAGCTAACCATTCAAACTTTCCTTCTTTGAGACGAAGCAAAGGTGAAAAGGCTTGTGTGCGTCCACTTAAATTGGAGATGAACCTTCTCAAAAAGTTTATTTTCCCCAATAAGGACTGCAGTTGCTTCTTCGTGGAGGGAGGTTTTGTTTCCATAATGGCTTTCGTCTTATTCTGGTTGATTTCTATCCCCTTCTTGTGGACCAGAAACCCTAGGAAGTCTCCTGCCTGCACAAAGAAAGCACATTTAAGGGGGTTCATCTTCAAGCCATGTTTTCGCATTCTCTCGAATGATTGGCTCAGATGATCTAGATGATTGGAATCTGATACAGATTTCACCACAATATCATCTATGTATACCTGCATAAATGTTTCTATAAAATCATGAAATATAGAATTCATTGCTCTCTGATATGTTGCCCCAGCATTTTTTAGGCCGAAAGGCATTACTACCCATTCGTATGTACCTATTGCCCCTGGGCAACGAAAAGCTATTTTGGACACATCCTCTTCCGCAATGAAAATCTGGTTGTATCCAGAGTATCCGTCTAACATACTCAGATACTCGTATCCTGCTGCTGAATCTATCAGCATTTCTGCCACAGGCATAGGATACTCATCCTTAGGTGTTGCTGCATTCAAATCTCTAAAATCTATGCATACTCTTAAAGAACCATTCTTTTTAATAACTGGCACAATATTAGCAATCCATTCAACATACCTCGTGGTCTGGATGAATTTACAGCGCAGGAGTCTTTCTACCTCTGCTTTAATCTTCGAATGGATTTCAGGTGCGAACCTTTTGGGTGTCTGCTTAATAGGCTTTTTCCCTTCTTTGATTGGTAATTTTAATTCGACTAGATCTCGTCCCAAACCAGGCATTTCATCGTAATCCCACGCAAAACAATCTTTGTTTTCTTTCAGCAACGTAATGACTTTAGATTTTAGAGTTGGTTCCAGCTTTGCACTGACATACGTTATCCTCTTCCGATCTCCTTCCCCAAGATTTACTTCTTCAAGTGGGTCTTGGGCTAATATTTTAATATTTGAAGCCATAGGATCTTTTTCGAATCCCAGAGGCTCTTCGTCATAAATTGCATCCAATTTTTGGGTAACTTCTTCCTCCGTGGTGTTTGCCATTCGAACTGGATCTTCAAAGGATTGGGAGGACGCATGTAACTTTGAATCTGATATCGCTTCGTTTTCTGAAACCGACTTCAGCGTTATGTTTGATAACTCGGCTTCGAGAGCCGTGTTTCTTTTATTCTCGGCTATATAAGCCGAAATCTTCTCGAAGAAAGAGGACTCAGACATTATCAACATCGTCGTCCCAGCCTGTTGGCCGTACCGCTGGATAATTCTCTGTTGATGTGCCCTCTTCTGGACCGTCCATTATCTCCCTGTTCCATTGGAAGCCATTTGGATGCAACGATAGATAATACAATGCGTTCTTGTTTGGGGTGTATATATCTTCTGCAGCATGACAAGGTCCTATATTTCCCAAGTTCCTATCGAAACTAGTCTTATTGACTTGATTAACTTCAGCCATATAATAACTCTGGTCTCCTTCGATGTTCTCCACTATGCCATCTTGTCTCCAAATGGTTAGTCTTTGGTGCATAGTTGAAGGCACCGCAGCGACTCCGTGGATCCACTCTCTTCCTAACAAGAGGTTATAGTTTGCTTTTGCTGGTATTACCATAAACATAGTTGGTCTGGTAACGGAACCCACTGTTATATTTACTTGAACAACTCCCAGAGTCTACCCAATTTTACCTTCGTAGTTTGATAAAACCATGTTATGAGGCCTTATATCTGTGTCGAACATCCCAATTCTCTTCAACATGTATTGGGGCATTAGATTCACTGCTGCCCCTCCATCCACCAGGACTTTGTTAATGCCAACGTTCTCAATCTTAGCCCTTATATAGAGTGGTTTCAGATGATTTCGCATACCTTTGTCAGGCCTTTCGAAGAAAGCATTCTGCTCCTCAACTGCTCCGTTGTTTAACACATAGTAACACACAGGTCTGTGTTTTGCCATCTCTTCGACGTCAGATTCTTCACACTCCTCAACTTCAGTTTCTTGATTAAACTCGTGAGGGAGAACTGACACTACGTTGCATATCAAGTTGAGGGATGATACTCCATCCGAATCGAAATCATTTGTCATTCTATCTTCTTCCTTCCAGGAATTGGACCGCATCTTTTCTTCTTCTTCTAAAATGTTTTCAGCTTCGAAGAGTCTGCGTTCTACCGGAGGTTTGCTTATCTTTGTCCCCTGGTGTTGGACTTGGTTGCTTCTAGACTCTCCAATCTCCCTTGGCTTGTATTCTCTTTGGGCCTTCTTCATTCTCTGGTGCCTCCTCCATTGGGATCTGGACATAGGATTTCTGCCTTTGTAATTCTCGAGCCTATGCATCTCTCGATTTGAGGTCTGGAATTGCTTCCTATAAGCCATTGCAGTTCTTCCTCCTTGTTCCCAACTTCGCCATTTATTGGTTCTTGCGCCAGCTTGCACCCATCTGTCCCTAGGTGTATCTGCAGGGACTTTGAATGTGACCCTTCGTGCTTTAGGGTGAGGACTGTCAGGCCTCTTATACGTAGTTCAATTGTCGAACATATATAAATTAGGACGGAGACCTTGGGTTTCCCGATTCATGATAAAATAACTCCTCTCGAGGGAACGCGCTAGGAGTTCATCATATACAGCTCCACATTTGGGACATAACACCACTTCCGTATTTGCTTTATGGCATCTGACCAAGAAACTCACCAAACTTTCCGCAGTTCTTGGGTATATCCTTAGCAGTAAGTTTCCACCTCTCCAAGGCTGTTCCAATCTCTCTTCTAAGGTCCTCTCGAAGTCAGCTTGGTTTCTCTGATTCAGCATTATAGAACATCTTGGGCACATCAGCATTTTTCCTCCATTCTTCTCGTGGCAGTTCCAAAGGTAATCTTTCAAGGTTTCCCCCTTTGGCGAAATATCCACATTTCCCTGTTGCCTTGTCAACCATTCCTCCAACTCTTCGATTTCAGACAAAGGTCGTCTGGCATTTACCATGTTGACAACTGCTGGAGGGGCCTCAGAAATTTGAATCTGCTGGAGTTTCATCCTGAGGTCTTCAGTGGCCTCATTAGTTTTTTCTTCCGGATTGTCGATCATTTCTTGATTGAGGGACCTTTCAACTTCAGTATTGAAAGTCGCGTCATCATTTAGGCTATCAGTAGCCTGCTTTCCCTTTGACCTTGTTTCTGGTTCAGCAAATTCGACTTCAGATACTTCCACCATGTTGATGTCATATGGCTCACACAGGTTGGTATCAGCGATGTTCAAAGGGTTGGTATCGACCTTCATGTGGCTCTTAGCCTTGTCAGCGAACTTCAAACGACCATCCTTGAGAGCATTCTGAATTAGATCCCTGAAAAGAAAACATTGTGAGGTCTTATGGCCTAAAAAACCATGATATTTACAAAAACCTCGCTTCTTCCGTTGTTCTAACGGAGGAATTTTAGAGTTAGGAGGTACTATCATTTGGCCATCTTTTACTAACAAATCGAATATTTCGTCACACTTGGTGACATCAAATGTATAAGTTTTCTTAGGGAATCTATCGCTTTTATCATTTTCTATTGGATTCTTCCCGTTAGCAGGGGTAAGTAATTTGCAAGCATAAGGCGGCGCTTCTTTTAATTCAGCTAGGTCTATCTCGACCTCCTCTATGCCATATGGGTCACCAAAGTTTTCGCTATCAGTGTCTTCGACTTCAACGTAGGATATTCTTTCTTTTTTGTAACTTTTGTTCACTTTAGCCTTCTCTGCTTTCAGTCGTTCGACCTGTCGAACCCTATCTGCCAATTGGGCCATGTCTCTTAAATATTGGGTATCTAATTTCTTTCTAATCGAATAGTCTAAACCACCAGCGGCTATTTCGACTAATTCGTGTTCTGGGACGACTGTGAAACATCTCGATTTCAGCAAACGGAACCTGTTTAGGTAATCATCAATAGGCTCTGTAAACTTCCTTTTAATACTAGCCAATTCTTTCAAACTTATCTTTGTTTGGCCCATGTAAAATTGTTCGGGGAACAATCTTTCTAGTTGTGTCCATGTATCTATGGAATTTGGGGGTAAGGTAGTAAACCAGACGAAAGCGTTCTTGGTTAATGAACTAGGGAAATACTTGATCCTTAGATCCTCGTTTCCTGCTAACGTTCCTGCCTCCGTCAAATATCTGGCTATATGCTCCACCGTTGATTCATTAGTATCCCTTGCAAACTTGGTGAATTTGGGCACCTTAATGCCCCTTGACAACTCACTTTGCATGATGTATTCAGGTATGGGAGATGTATAATTTGGACGTCGAAACCCAGTATTTAAACCGTTATTAGCCATTATTCTTTCTATCATGGCAGTAAGATTATTTTCTGTTGCCAAATCATTTCTCCTGACTCTGTGGATAACTGCGTCAGGATGTTCGTCTCTCCCTACCATAACTACTCTGGGCTGTTGTCGAGGGATAGCCTGTTGGCCAGTCTCCGTTGTTTCGATTTGAGTTCCCATTTCGACCATTGGGTTCTGTCCCATTGGATTTGGCCTTGGTGGGGGTTCTATATTTCGAATTTGTCGGACAATTGGATCTTCTTCTTGGTGGGTTGATTGGTTATTCCTTCGTCTTTCTTGTGGGACTCCCAAAAAATCCGCCATTCGTCCCAATTGTGATGATAACCTTTGGTATGTTTCTGCGCTATCCTGGCTAGATCTAGTAATGCTCGTTACTATTGGATCGAAGATGGTTCCTAATTCTCTAGCAAGGAGTCCTACCATGTCCTGGTTACTTGCATTCATTTCTTGTCGGAATGCTGCTTGAGTACTCGTGGTCATAGGGGGAATCTAAGTCGACGCACCAATATTGTGTGCGCTTCGACCTACTGAACCCACGTTCGGTGAAAGCGCCGCTGGGTTGGTTGTAGTGTATGTAGGTCTTGCTCCTCGTAGTCCTGCCATATACGAATATGGCATCCCGTATTGCATATTTGGTCTCCAACCATCTACAGTGAATGAAGGCCCTGGGGTGGAAAAATGATTTGCAGCGTTCGTCGATACGGGTGGTATCTCGCTTGCACTTACAGACAGATGAGCGGTAGTCGATACTGAAATGGGGATAGTCCCAGTTGATGTGGAACTATTTCCGACCATGGTTTGCGAACTACCCGCTGGCTCAGATCCTGTCGAAACCGGTATGGCCTGCGCTCCTTGAGTGGATGTCGAAACATTCGTCGCGTTTGACGCTGCTGTTCTTGATCCTTGTGGGGGATTTTCTTCGCCCCCTGCACTGGTCGTTACGACCATTTTCTTGTTGTACCTTCGTTTAGGAACTGGTTTTGCACTGTTGGTTAATTTACCGTTCCTAAGGTTCATACAAGGTCTTGACAATTTCTAGACAAAACAAAACAATCAATTAATAACACTTAGTTTGACACAGTCCCACTGGGCGTGCCAATTTGTTTACGGTGATTTCCGGTAAACAACCGCTAGTCTTCCAAACTATAATAAATGTGATTTGGTTACTCGCAGGATCGACTAGATTGGTCCTAGGACATAGTCAAACAAAAGGTTTATTGATGTGATTTGGTTCATACCTGTTTGTTTTGATTTCAAGAAACTTATGTTCAAATGGTTAATCGTTCGATACAACGCTAATTGCATAAGTTAGTGTAATTTCGAAACATCAATCGTAATAAGAGAAAACATGTAAATTGCGAAATTGTAAATTGCAAGAAAATTAAAGTACATGGAAATTAAATGACTTTGAAAGTAAAGGCATAAACAGGGAAAGAGAAGTAAAGAAATTAAAAGACATTTGATAAAAGTAAATACACATGTATTCAAATTGATGGTGTCATACGTACATTTCTCAGCGAACTCTTTCTCTTAACACTTGATACTTGAGCGATATGTGAGTAATTTGTACAAAATGAACACACGAAATCCTATCATTAAGACTCATATTTATACTAAATTCGACCCTAACGGTCGTACAATAATCTAATGCCACGTTATCCACGAGAACCCTGAGGACGCCATCTGTCGATGTGCAGTTGATGGAAACCGTTTCGCAATTCAAATATTCCCGCTCGAGTTCTTTTCGACGCGTGGCAGTATAGCTATATTCGAAATTGATGCGGAAATACACTAAGCTTCAGTACTTCATGCAATTTTCCGCGAATTGTCTAAGTCTCGGCAAAAAGTGCCTTTTGTGCTAGCATTAACACTCCTCTCTTTCGTTCCAACTTAGACATTTCTCTTAAAACATGGCCGTCAGTAGCCATTCTTAAATCTTCAAAGATGGTCTTCAGTAACCATCATTCTTTGAACTCAAGCTTTCGAAGGTTAATCTTCCCAAACGAAATCTCCAGCCAACAGGAAGTTGCAGAAAACTCCATCGCAGGGGTGTTTCGGAAGTTCATTTCCAAAAACACCTCCATCCCAGTTTTCGGAAATGAACTTCCGAATTGTATCAGAAGTTCAAATTTTTTAGTTTTTTATTTTGTCTCGCATATTAATCGATTTCAATTGTTTACAGGAACATGTCAGGCAACCAACCAGCATGCATCAGACAGGGTAGGGAGACCCAGACTGCGTCGGCTAGACGCGAGCGGGCGGCGGCGCAGCTGGCGTCGACCCAGGGACGGGGGCATGGTCGGGGACGCCGTGTGCGAGTTCCCGTGGGCGAGGGAGAGGGTACATCTGCTTCAGGATCTAGGAGTCGGCTGGCTCGGGCATCTTCTTCCCGCCAGCGAGAGGAGGAGGAGGAGGAGGAGGAGGTGGCGGCAGTGACTTACCACGAGCCAGAGGGGGTACCGGAGGTTGACCCTCCAGCCGGGGAGGATGATGAGCAGGAGGACGGCTATCCGGGAGGGCCCTTTGACACCTCCGTGCTGATTAGCTACCACGATCACGTCGCTCGGTGTATCTGGGAGGGAGAGGTATTTTTTATAATTTAACCGTTTAATTGTCACCATTTTTTATAATTTAACCGTTTATTTGTCGCTTATTTAATATATGTTGCTTATTTGTTTTTTTTGTAACAGGAGCGAGAGCCGTTGAAAATGGTGAACCACGCCCGGAAGATTTTCAGTCTGTTTAAACCAGCAGCTGAGTGGTTTAACGACCATGTGCGAGGTTCAAGGCTTAGCGGGCTCTGCATGACGGGGTATACCACCATTAGCACCGGCATGCAGGGGGCATTTGTGGAGCGCTGGCACAAGGAGACGTCCTCTTTCCACTTGCTGGTTGAGGAGATGACGATCACCTTGCATGACGTGCAGTGTCTTCTCCACCTGCCGATTAGGGGGCCGCTGTTGACCCACTCCAAGATCCAGAGGGTCGAGGCCATTGAGTGGATGACGCTCTATTTGGGCATGGAGCACGAGGTTGCTCACTTTGAGTGCGCCACGACATCTGGGCCTCATGTCCGGTTCACCACACTGAGCTGCTATTTTGAGCACCACCTGGACGCGGCTGCTGAGGCTGAGGGTGAGGGTGACGAGTTATCCACACAGTATCACCGCGGCTTGTGAAGTCAAGCTTCTCCAACATTGTGTTTTGATGAAGACAACTTTAAATCTCTCAAGATCATGTACATGTATCAAAAAGATGGAAAAAGATGCATGACTTTGTTCAAGCTTTATGATCAAACTTTTAAGGTATATGAAAATTCTTGTCATATACAATCTTAGTGCTCAAAATAAATTAATCATGCATATTAAAACTTAGTAAAATATAATTTTTTTCAAAGTTTCACTTTTTGAAAATTATGTTGAAAAATAATTTCTTATTTCTTTAATAGATTATTTTGTGAGACAATTTATTATTTTAAGTCTATATAAGAAAAAGCATGTTAAACCATTAGATTAGCATTGTGAAACAATAGACTGCATGGTTAAATCAATTTATTGACTTTTTGAAACAATTGGTTGGTTAGTACGTCTGCTGTTAGAAAGAAAGTTTTTTTTTTATTTTAAAAAGGGACATTAAATTGGCTTTGCTTCTCAATCAATTGATAATGTTTTTTTAAAAAATATTATATTCGTTGTAGCCAACCGATTGGCCTTTTGAAACAATTAATTGTTGCTCACCACGTTTGAAAATTTCTGAAGCAATGTATCTTTTTGAATAGAACTTTTTTTTATAATTTATTTTCATAAATATCTCTTGCTTGCATTTGTTCAAATTCAACGTATATCTTTTTTTTACAAAATTTATTCTAACCATTGCCATGCATTTTGAAGCGTTGCATGCATTCTATAAATTGACTTCAATTTTTTTTAAAACACCTTTTTTCAATCAATTAAATAAAAAACTCTCTGCATATTTTTACCAAATAGAAATTTCACCAAGTGATACTTTTGAGTCATATTTTTCATATCATATTCATAGAGTATCTTGAGCACTTAAGAGAGTATATTGTTCTTGAGTTTCATATTTGAAAGAGAAGAAGTCCTTCATAGGATTTATATACTACAAATTTATTTATTCAAAAATTCTTGTTTGTATCACATCTTATTTTTCCAGGATTGTTGGAATTAAGATTGTGTGAAGTGTATTCCTTGTTTTCAGGATTGTTGGAAACAAGAAGTTGAAAGTGATAAGATTGTTCTTATTTCAACTTGATAAATCCAAGAGGATTGTTCTTGGTGGTTTGGGTGTTAGAAGATTGTAGGATAAGTCTTGGGATTAGGCTTGTACAAATATCTAACAATAGTGAAATCTCTTTCGTGTTGAAAGGGGACTGGAGTACTCTCGGATTGTGAGGGGAACCAGTATACATCATTGTGTTCTTTACTTTTCCGCATTTACCGCTTTCACAAATCATAACCAGAAAAGAAAGTAATATATTTCTAAACTCTTGCACCAAACCAGAAAAATAACAATAACTTGTTTCTAAAAACCGATAAACTTTCAAAGTCCTAATTCACCCCCCCTCTTAGGCGCACTCTTAAACTTACAATTGGCATCAGAGCAGGTTATAGGTAACCTGTTCCTAAAGATCCAGAATGGCTTCCGCAAATCAAAATCCAGTTTTTAGAGATGGTGGTAGTAACAACAAGCCTCCATTATTTTGTGGTGAATACTTTGACTTTTGGAAAATCCGAATGAAGGCTCACTTAGAAGCACAAGGAGAAGAAGTATGGGAAGCAGTCCAAAATGGTCCATTTGTTCCTACAACTGTTGTCGATGGTGTTGAATCAACAAAGCTTAAAGTTTCATGGAATGATGATGATAGAAAGAAGGTTCTTGCTGACAAAAAGGCTATCAATCTTCTTCAAGGTGCTCTTAGTATGGATGAATTTTTTCGAGTATCGGCATGTACAACAGCAAAGGAAATATGGGATACTCTTGTAGAAACTCATGAAGGTACCACCGAAGTTAAAAGATCAAGATTGAATACCTTAAGTCAAGAATACGAACTGTTTAGAATGAAGCCCAGAGAAACTATTCTCGAATTGCAAAAACGATTCGTTCATTTGACAAATCACTTGAAGGCACTTGGTAAGACCCTCACTACCGAAGAACTAAATCTAAAGGTGCTTAGATCTTTAACAAGAGAATGGCAACCGAAAGTAACGGCGATATCCAAGAAAAAGAATCTATCAAAGATGACTTCTGCAACCTTGTTCGGTAAACTTCAAGAATATGAAACAGAACTCGGAAGACTTGAAACGCATGAAATTCAAATAAAAGATTCAAAAGATATTGCCTTGAAGACAAGAGTCAAGCATCATGATAGCAATCAAGAGGATGAATCCACTAGTGAAGAAGATAATGAGTTTATCAAAAAGTTTGAAAATTTTCTAAGAAAAGAAAGGAAAAAGGAGATCATTAAAGATGAAGCACCAACAAGGAAGATTAAATGCTTTGAATGTGGAGAAAGAGGACATGTCAAAAGTGAATGCCCTAAACTTGAAAAGAAGAACAAATACTTCAAGAAAAATAAGGATAAAAAATCAAAGAAAGCATATGTAGCATGGGATGACAATGAAATAAGTTCATCTTCAGATAAAGAACATGCGAATCTTGCATTCGTAGCAACACACCATTCTGATGATGAAGACAATGAGGTTAGTAATGAATTTTCCCTTTTTGATAATGATGTTCAAGATGCTATAGATGAATTATTGAATGAATGCAAAATCTTGTATAAAACCGTATCAACTCAAAAGAAACAAATCAAAACTCTTGAAGAGAAAATGGATACCATGCAGAAAGATTTTGATGTTGAAAAGAAACAATATGTTGATAAAATAGAACAAAAATATACATGTAATAAATGTAAATCACTTTCTTTTCAAATTGTTCAATTAAAGAGAGTACTTGAAAGGTATGAAAAAGGACAAATTGGGTTGGAAGGTGTCCTTAGGCAACAAAGATTCTCTAATGATAAAAGTGGTCTTGGATATGCAAAGTCTAACAAACCAAGTACTAGTAAAACTATTTTTGTAAAGGCAAGTGAACAATTCAACAAATTGGATAAAGCACAAAAGGTTCATCATCATCCTAACAGGTTTCCTAAAAAGAAACCATATGTTCCTAGATATAAAAGTAATTTTGTTCCTACTTGTTTTTATTGTGGTATTGTTGGTCATACACCTAATGCTTGCTATGTAAGAAATTTCAGTGTGGCAAGTGGTCATTATGTGTGGGTTAAGAAAGGAACTAACTATGATGGACCCAAAGCACATTGGGTACCAAATCAAACTTAATTTGTTTTGTAGGATTGCTTGAGGACCACTTAAAATCTATGGTGTTTTTTGACAAGTGGTGGTTCTAAGCATTTGATGGAAGATTTAAACTAACTTTCAAATCTAGTTCTAAAAGTCCAAGGGTGATTTCACATATGGAAAATACCTTAAAGGAAGAATTCTTGGCATTGGTAAAGTTGGAGTACTAACTTTTACATGTATTTGAAGATGTACTTGATGTTGAAAGACTAAAGCAAAATCTTCTAAGCAAAAGTCAACTTTGTGACAAAGGCTTCGAAATCATATTCACCAAAGATGAATGTTTGATGAAGTCATTCATGAGGTAAAACTCATAGGTAAAGAAGTAATATTTTTCATGATTTATTTGGATAATTTATCTTTTTCCCATCCTTTTTGATAATGACAAAGGGGGAGAAGATATATATGTATATGTGTATGCTTGTCTCTAACTTTTGCAGCCACAGAGAAGTCAAATTCTCTATGAATCAAGGGAGAGCTTTGATCAAGGGGGAGTTATCAAAGTTAGGGGGAGCATTCACACAAGAACTTCTTATTTATTCTAAGAGATTCAAGCATTTCAAATTTCAATGGTTGTCATCATCAAAAAGGGGGAGATTGTGAAGTCAAGCTTCTCCAACATTGTGTTTTGATGAAGACAACTTTAAATCTCTCAAGATCATGTACATGTATCAAAAAGATGGAAAAAGATGCATGACTTTGTTCAAGCTTTATGATCAAACTTTTAAGGTATATGAAAATTCTTGTCATATACAATCTTAGTGCTCAAAATAAATTAATCATGCATATTAAAACTTAGTAAAATATAATTTTTTTCAAAGTTTCACTTTTTGAAAATTATGTTGAAAAATAATTTCTTATTTCTTTAATAGATTATTTTGTGAGACAATTTATTATTTTAAGTCTATATAAGAAAAAGCATGTTAAACCAATAGATTAGCATTGTGAAACAATAGACTGCATGGTTAAATCAATTTATTGACTTTTTGAAACAATTGGTTGGTTAGTACGTCTGCTGTTAGAAAGAAAGTTTTTTTTTATTTTAAAAAGGGACATTAAATTGGCTTTGCTTCTCAATCAATTGATAATGTTTTTTTAAAAAATATTATATTCGTTGTAGCCAACCGATTGGCCTTTTGAAACAATTAATTGTTGCTCACCACGTTTGAAAATTTCTGAAGCAATGTATCTTTTTGAATAGAACTTTTTTTTATAATTTATTTTCATAAATATCTCTTGCTTGCATTTGTTCAAATTCAACGTATATCTTTTTTTTACAAAATTTATTCTAACCATTTCCATGCATTTTGAAGCGTTGCATGCATTCTATAAATTGACTTCAATTTTTTTTAAAACACCTTTTTTCAATCAATTAAATAAAAAACGCTCTGCATATTTTTACCAAATAGAAATTTCACCAAGTGATACTTTTGAGTCATATTTTTCATATCATATTCATAGAGTATCTTGAGCACTTAAGAGAGTATATTGTTCTTGAGTTTCATATTTGAAAGAGAAGAAGTCCTTCATAGGATTTATATACTACAAACTTATTTATTCAAAAATTCTTGTTTGTATCACATCTTATTTTTCCAGGATTGTTGGAATTAAGATTGTGTGAAGTGTATTCCTTGTTTTCAGGATTGTTGGAAACAAGAAGTTGAAAGTGATAAGATTGTTCTTATTTCAACTTTATAAATCCAAGAGGATTGTTCTTGGTGGTTTGGGTGTTAGAAGATTGTAGGATAAGTCTTGGGATTAGGCTTGTACAAATATCTAACAATAGTGAAATCTCTTTCGTGTTGAAAGGGGACTGGAGTACTCTCGGATTGTGAGGGGAACCAGTATACATCATTGTGTTCTTTACTTTTCCGCATTTACCGCTTTCACAAATCATAACCAGAAAAGAAAGTAATACATTTCTAAACTCTTGCACCAAACCAGAAAAATAACAATAACTTGTTTCTAAAAACCGATAAACTTTCAAAGTCCTAATTCACCCCCCCTCTTAGGCGCACTCTTAAACTTACACGGCTGCGCTCTCCGGTGCTGGTACATGTTTGTGGTAGGCGCTGCAGTCTTTGTGGACAAGAGTGCAAGGTACGTTGACGTGACCTACCTTCGCTACTTCATGGACCTGGATACCGTTCACCAGCGGAACTGGGGGGCAGCTACTCTGGCATACCTCTACCAGAAGCTAAATGAGGCCTCCAACTGGAGGACGAGGCAGTTAGTCTGATCCTGCACACTACTTACGGTACGTTTTATTTTAACACATTATCATATTTATTTATTTATTTATGTTTCATATTTATTTTTAATACATTATCGTGTTTGTGTTTCAGAGCTGGATCATCTCCTACTTCTCCCGCATCCACGGCTTCCGCTACGATCCTGCATACGTGGACGCCATGCCCAAGGCCGCCAGATACGCTCTCCAGAGGGGGAACGATGCGGTGGGACCATACCGTTTGTACTTGGACCGCACGATGCACGACGACGTCACCTGGAGGCCGTTCGTCGACTACGCTCAGATTGTCCCCTTAGACGACATTGCTCTATATTCAGGCTGGTTGGCATGCGGGACCGCCATCATGGTCCGGTATCTCCCTGAGCGGTGCATGCGTCAGTTCGGATTCGTGCAGCGGATACCCAGGTCACCCTTTGAGCTGCTCCCGACACAGTGACCCGAGTGCAGCTCACTGCCATATGGGAGGACTGGCAGCATCATGTGGTACCGCAGGAGTACCGTCTCACTCGGGTCACACAGGACTGGCACAATGAGGAGGGGTACGTCACATGGTTCTACCGGGTGTCCCATCCTCTGCTGAAACCCGATGTTCCCGGCGCTCCTAGGTCAGCACATGAGGAGATCCTGGAGAACCAGCAGGCCGAGGATGACCACGCCATTGATCTCATGCCGATCTGCCAGCGGATAGAGATGCTTGGGCGGGATGCGTTGGATCGAGGTATCGTTGATCAGGGCGGTCCAGAGGCAGTCGCCGTGATGGAGATGATCGTCACTGATGCGGGCTGTGCGGCGGGGTACAGGCGGCAGAGGAGGGCCCAGGGTGAGAGGGTTAGGCACACCCAATAGTGGTTGGGTTTATTTATTTTTTTATTTCGGATTGTATCTTTCGCACAGTATTATTATTATTTTCGGTTTGTATATATTATTTGGATTGGATTTATCATATTAGTATTTTCAGTTTATCTGTTGCGTATTTTATTTGGCGTTTGCGTTTAATTAAAATGCGAGACTGTTTAAGAAAAAGCATAAAAAAAACACAGTTTCTGCATTATTCGGAAGTTCATTTCCGAATTCACCCCCATGAGGTGTTTTCGGAAGTTCATCTCCGAAGACACCCCCCATGAGGTGTTTTCGGAGATGCACTTCCGAATTGTGGAAATTTTTTTTAAAAAAAGCGCTTCGGAAGTTCATTTCCGAAGCAGGGGTATTTTGGGATTTTCGCTGAGGGTGACCCCCATAGGGAGGTGGCTAAAGAAATTTTCTTTTTTTAAGGCTAAATACCATTTTTGGTCCCATAAGTAGGGGTGTTCAAAACCAAACCGGACCAATAGAAAATGCAAAACCGAACCAAATCAAACCGAAACCACAAAAAACCGCATTTGGTTCGGATGTGTTTGGGTCATTTTTAAACAAACTGCACGGCTCAATTCGGTTTGCGGTTTGTATTTTACAAACCAAATCAAACCAAACTGAACCGCATTATGTTACAACCCCCCAAACTTCAATTAACTTATATCCAACCCAAACTCAAACCTATTATGCTTTAGCCTTACGATTACAATGATTTTCTCTTCCTCACACTTAAGGTTTCAATTTATGTCTTCTCAAATCTCTCCTAGTGGTATTGCATATTCTTCTCATCTTCTTTTCCAAATATATATCACATATTCTTTTTTAGTCTTTCATCTCTTACGTTCGTTCTTTTTCATCTTATTATTTTTATTCTACTGTTCTCTCTTTCAATTACGTTTTTAATGTTCCTCTTCTTATCTAATCGTATCTCTTATGTTCTTTCTTTTTCATCTTCTCTAATATTTCATCTTTTTTTTCTTTCTATTTCATTATAATGTTTTTGATATTATTTTATGCTGCTATTTTATGTTTTTTATTCCACTTTTATCTAATATTATTTGTGTAAATTAAATAAAAAGTTGTTATCCAAATATGATGAGTTTGTTGTTATTTGATAACTCGTAAATGACTAAATACAAAGTTATGTTGTCATCAATATGTGTATATTTGGCTCGATAAATTTTTGTAAAAAAAATAATCGAACCAACCGAATCAATCCAAATCGCATTGGTTTGGTTTGGTTCAGTTTTATTTCTAAAAGCAAACCGAACCGCACACTTTTTTCTCTTGCGGTTCGGATGATTTTTTATGTCAAAACCGCTCAAACCGCACCGCGAACACCCCTACCCATAAGTATACGTTTGGTTCCATTTTGGTCCCTCAATTTTAAAAAGTTCCAAAATGATCCTTTAATTGTTCAAAAAGGTACACGTTTGTCCTTTCCGTCCAAACCGTTAGTCAAAGTCAATGGTTTTATCCAGGTGGCATGCACTTGTTATTTTTGTTTAATTAAATTGTGATATGGAATATTGAATGTTGTCCACCATGGATATAACTTCAAAACATATTTGAGATTGAAAATTAGTAACACAAAATTAGGAAAAGGGGATAGAAAGAATGTTCCAGCAACTTGACAAAACCCAACAGTTGGTAAAAATCTAATGGAAGAGGAAGTCATGAAAATAGCACAGGAAGCTAATGCATCTAATGTTGTTTGCAAGTTGTTGTATTTAGTTCACTCGAAATGCCTCCGGCTGATTGACGGGTCATATTTGTTGTTCTTTCCACACTATGTAATGGTTATTATGAAAACTATCTACTTACAACTTTAAAACTAGATCTATTTTTACTAGGTATGAATCTAAATATATATCTCTAGCCATTGATTTATTTCGATAAAACTTTTGAGGTATAATTAACTGTTTAATTTACCAGATACTCTTTGTATTCCACAAATGACCAAAAACATTATTTCTATTTCTCAACTTTAAAATTAAAATAATTATGCTATTGTTTTTTTACCCCATTATCTTCATGTTATGTGTCTCAAAACATGCAGGATTCTTCTTAATGGACCTTGCAGAGACGACTTGTACGTGTGGCCCTCCTTTCCTACAATTTTGTCTTCGTCCGGCAACTCCAGCCCACTATGGCACCACGCCTTAGGTCATCCATCTACTGCTACATTTAAAATAATTCAACAACAACTTCAGATGAGCTCCATAACTTTTGAGCAATCTGATTGCACCTCTTGTCAATTAAATAAGAGTCATAAGCTCCCATTTTACAATTCCAGTCTTTGTTCAAATTATTTTCTAGAAGTTATTTTCTCTGATGTATGGACCTCTCCAATATTTTCGTATGATGGGTTCAAATGTTATGTAGTTTTTGTTTATCACTTTACACTGTATTCTTGGATTTATCCCCTCAAACGCAAATTTGATGTCCAAAACACTTTTATTAAATTTCGATCACTTGTCAAGAATTACTTTAAAACAAAAATCAAAATCTTTTATTTTGATTATGGCAGCGAGTTTATTGCTCTCCAAAATTTCCTAAGTCAAAACGAAATAAGTCCATTTACTTCACCACCTCATACTCCCGAACACAACAATATATCCGAACGTAAACACCGTCACATAGTCGAAACTGGTCTGGCCCTACTAACAACTTTGGTATGCCACTTGAGTTTTGGCCTCATGCCCTTCTCACCGTGGTATATCTCATCAACCGTCTTCCCACCCCAACCCTTCAAAACCGATCACCTTTTTCTCTTATTTTTCAACAAGATGCAGATTATCTGATTATGCTAAGTTAAAAAATTTTGGTTGTTTGTGTTTTTGTAGGTTACTCCACCACTCAACATGCCTACTATTGTATGGACCAGAAAACCCGACGAATGTACACCTCAAGGAACATAAAATTTGTTGAAACATAAATCCTGTTTTGGAAACAACCAAAAACCCCACAAAATTCAGTCCACTATACAAATTGGACCACCATATCACTACCCATCCTAACACCTCCCATGCCACCTCCCTCTCCTTCCCAATCAGCCTCATCATGTCCTAGTTATCCACCTACCCTAACTCCAGGCCCAATAAACTCCACATAACTCTCCATCTCAAACAAATCGACCCATATTTCCACCATCCCCTATGTCTAGTCCCTTAGCCGCCACTACCTCTACCTTTCAATCATCATTCTAAGAACCAAAATCCACACCACCACCAACTCCAATCATCCTGGATCATGGCATTGTCACTCAATCCAAAATAACATCATCAAACCACTCCACAAGATGAACCTCTCTGCCACTCCCCATCCACCCATTGAAGCGCAAACTATCACGCAAGCTCTTAAGGATCGAGCATGGCGGGAAGCAATTCAAAAGGAATATGATGCCCTCTGCGCTAACAATACTTAGACTCTATTGAGAATCAAGTGTGAGGAAGAAGTCTCACATTGGTCAGAAAAGGAAAGAATGAACATTTTATAAGTGAGAGAACCCACACACCTATTACCTTAAGGTTTTAGGTGGACAAGTGGTGTGTCTCTCACAAAGTGTGTCCCAAGTGTAAAATGTTCCCTCGTTGACCCCCTCGAACTCCCCCCAATAAATGGTATCAGAGTCTATCGATCGAACAATGGGCCACCCACCGCTAATATCCACGCACCAAGCCCAAAAAGAGTGTTGAGCGTGAGGGGGTGTATTAGAAAGATCATAAAGTCCTGCATTGGTTGGAGATAGAGCATTGAAATATATAGAGTGACACTCCTCACCTTACCAACCGGTTTTGTAAGGATGAGTTAGGTCAAACTCTAATATGGTATCAAAGCCTTTGGTTTCGAGATAGGGACCGGCTCACTTGTATCAAAACACTTTCCGCAAGTGATGGGTAGAAGGTGCTCCGTTGAGTGTCAACGGTGGTAAAAGTGTATGTGGAAGAGAGAGCTTCCACATGAGGGGGAGCATTGTGTAAGACTCACACTTGAATATGAGTGTGAGGAAGAAGTCCCACATTGGTTAGAAAAAAGAAAGAATGAACACTTTATAAGTTAGAGAACCCACACACCTATCACCTTAAGGTTTTAGGTGGACAAGTGGTGTGTCTCTCACAAAGTGTGTCCCAGGTATAAAATGTTCCTTCGTTGTCCCCCTCGAACTCCCCCCAACAGACTCTAGTTCCACCCCACCCCACACAAAACTTGGTTGGTAGCAAAATGGGTATTTCGAACAAAATATCTTCCAGATGGTTCATTTGATCATCTAAAGGCAAGGCTTGTAGTAAAGGCCTTCCATCAACGACCCGGGTGGGATTTTCATGAGACGTTCAACCTCGTCGTCAAACCAGATACCATTAGAGGCATTCTCACGTTGGTTGTCTCCAAGGGTTGGCGCTTGCGTCAACTCGACATCAACAATGCTTTCTTGCAATGTTCACTTTCTGAGCAGTCGTGCGTATGCCAACCACCAGGCTTCACCGATCCATCTCATCCCAACCACGTATTTCGGCTCAACAAGGCCCTATATGGTCTTCGACAAGCACCGAGAGTGTGGTGCACTGAACTCCACTCCTTTCTACTCCAAATTGGTTTTGTCACCTCTGTTGTAGATGCGCCAGATGACATTATCGTCACTGGAATCACCGACACAATTGGCACCCAACTTGTTCAACGCCTTACTTCTCGCTTCTCTCTCAAGAATCTAGGTACACTTTCATATTTCTTGGGTGTTGAAGTCATCACACATCATTATGGCAACTTGCTTTTGTCCTAAAGAAAATATATCAATGATATACTCATCAAAGTTGGCATGGAAGATGTCAAACCAGTCACAACTCCACTCTATGCGTCAACTCCCCTACTCACAACAAATGCCTCTGGAGAATGTGCGTAACCCTTGTATCCATAGGCGATCAATCCATAAACGATCAACTCGTCAATATTTTGACAAAGCCTGTCCACCATCCATAGTTTGAGTACATAATCAACAAGCTTGAATTTTATGTTGATATGTTCTTGTTAGACGCTGGCCTGAGGATCTAGAGGGGGGGTGAATAGATCTCACAGAGTTTTTCGGAATTATTTCGAACTAAAGCGAAAGCGGTTCTGAATCGACTTGCGTCTATTCCGGACCGTTATTGCAAGGGTTGTATATGTGACAAAACCACAAGATAATTGAGATTAACGATGAAGTGATATGTTATCGAATCAATACGTTTCACAGCTGAAAATCAATTAACTTCTAAATTGACAAACTTTGGTTTGCAATGCAGTAATAATGGAATAAGCAAAAAGACAAACACTTGGTGATAATGTTCAAATTGATGATGATTCAAGATGTGGTGAATTGTGATGTTTATGCAGAACCTTAATTCACAATTTTAACACTTGAATCGTTAATCAATTTTGCAATTATGACCAAATATGAACAGAACGTAAATGAAAAGATAAAAGCGACAAGAACACGATATTTGTTCAGGCAGTTCATCGATCGTCCTCGCTACGACTACGTCTGCCCCCAATTCCAAATTGAAATTGGGAAATCTTCCATTAATGTTGAAAGCAGTTTATACAAAGAAGAAAACAAAGCGATAAACAATAAACCGAATTTGTCGATCCTTTGAATCTTCTTCCCCCTTAATCTTGAGCCAGATCAAGGTGATCCAAGAGCTTCACTTGATCCCTTTTCTGCAGTGTCTTGAATTGCCTTGAACCCTTGTTCTTCAATCTTCACACTCAGATGGATCCTCGATGAAACCTCTTGATAAAAACCCCCAAGAAACACCTATCTTGGAGGACAAAACCCTCGGATTTTATTCACCAAAAACCCCACAAATCTTCACCCACTAGGAATCTTCAATTCCGTTCCATGGACGTTATCGAACTCGATCACTAACCCTCAACGCAAGAATGATTATGTGTAATTGTGTTGGAGATGACGAAGAACGAAGATGAGAAGACTTTGTGTATCTTTCAGTCGTTGGTGTTCTATGCAATAATTGAACCTTGGACAATATATATGAGAGCTTATCAGTTGGAGCAGAGAAAACCAGAAATTTTGGCATTTTTGATCATATAGGTCGACCTCTTGTGGTGCTTAGGTCGACCTAACATAGCTGCATATCCTTTGAATGTCT
The DNA here is from genome assembly GCF_029867415.1 of Vicia villosa. Taxonomy (NCBI): domain Eukaryota; kingdom Viridiplantae; phylum Streptophyta; class Magnoliopsida; order Fabales; family Fabaceae; genus Vicia; species Vicia villosa. The sequence continues at coordinate 21,506,063 of NC_081180.1, read as the reverse complement.
TTTGTTCCCAGTTAGGTCGACCTGTTAACGAAGTAGGTCGACCAGAATCCACTTCAGATGCGTTTTGGGGACCTTTCCTCAGATTAGGTCGACCTAGTTGTTGTGTAGGTCGACCTAGCAGAATGATGTGTAAATTTCTTCATTTTAGGTCGACCTGTGTTGGGAGTAGGTCGACCTGACTGCTGTTTTTCTGAGTTCCTCTTATTTTGCTTGTGTTGAGTCGACCTGTATGCATAGTAGGTCGACCTGCTCTGTTATGAGTGAGCAATGCTTGCTCTTCTTTGAGTTCTTCTGCTTGTACCTTGTTGCTTGTATGCTTGTTGAGTTTGCCATGAATCAAAAACATCTTTGTGAGTGTGATCTTGTATTCACATACTCCCCCTTTTTGATGATGGCAAACCGGTAGTAGAAGCTTTGGCAATAAGTGGTAAAAGCTCCCCCGTACACTCAGCATCTATTCACTCAGCTGAGCTCCCCCGTACACTCAGCATCTATTCACTCAGCTGAGCTCCCCCGTACACTCAGCATCTATCTCCCCCTTTGACAACATCAAAAGAGATACAAGAAAAACAGAAGAATAACGAGAGAAACATAGATAAAAATACCAGCATTCATAGTAATAAATAAAATGTAGATAGTGAAACCATGAGAACCAAACATGTTTTAATGCTACACTTCAACATACATGATAATCCAAGAGATTAACAAAAAAAAGCACAGTACGACAATATGTAAGAACATAACATAAGGATAATGAAATGAAATGCAATAATATGATGATATGATGGAGAATGCATCCTAACGCCTGCCCCTTCTTCCTCTTCCTCTTTGAAATGTATGAGGACGATCCTCTTCAACTTGTTCCAACAAATCAAGCACAGATAGATTGAGAGTGTTGAAGCTTTGGCTTATGTTGGCATGACGATGCAATGCCGTTTCCTCAAACTGATTCTGTCTTAGAGTTGTGTTGGAGGCAAAAGTCTCAAAATCGCTTTTGTGGTCTTGAACCAAGCTGTACAACGATTGATATTGTCGTTGTTGTTCGTCATAGCGATCTTGTTGGAGCTGTTGCATTTGTTGGAATTGGAGCTGTTGTGTGTCGAAGTGTTGTTGTTGTAGGAGTTGCATATTCTCTAACATGGAAATGATGTTGGTTTGATCCGGCGGAGGCGGAGCTGTGTATCCCCAAGGGATATCCTCTTGTTGTGGAGGAACATATCTCCAATTTGCATCCGTATCTTGTGCAACATCTCAAAATTTTCCCTACAATCAGGATGAACAAGAGCACTTACCGGTTGAGATGATGAACCAGAGGCAATTTCCTTTCCCTTTCTTGATTTTGGAGGCATGGTTGTTGAGTAGTAGAGTGAGAGAGATGATTTGTGACAGATTTTGTGCTTGAGGAATTAGGGTTGGCCGTACAAGTGATATGAGAATGAGTGGGAATGGAAAGAGGAAAGATTGGTTATGTATGGGGATGGGTCGGGTCGACCAACAAACCCAATTTTGGGAATTTTTACAGCAGTGGGTCGACCTAAATGAAGGCTGGGTCGACCTGACAGAAGCAGTGAGAAAAAGGATCAATTTAGGTCGACCTAAAATATGGGTAGGTCGACGTAACTGAGCATTTTTGGTTTCTGCTGAAAGTTTTCTTCTGTAGGTCGACTCAGATGCAAGGTAGGTCGATCTAAGTTGCTTCAAATGTTTGATATGCCTTAGGGATGTTACTATATGATGCATTTATGCTTAGTTACTTGCTTGTATGCCCAAAACATGATATGTTATGAATGGAGATGATAGACACATATATGTAATTGAGATATATGGATAAACATACATGAAGTCACTATAAACATGTTAATTGATAGCATATTATAGTATCAATAAAATTTTTGGAAGTGAACAATAAACATGTTACCGCTTTCTCAATGTGTAGGTGTTTTGTCATCATTATGTGGGATCTTCTTGTCAGTGTGCCACAATCCTAGATTTGATGATGAATTTGTCTTGATAGAATGTTTCATGTCTTGGTTGCTTGATTTTGCGAAAAACTCATCTAGTATCGATTACTTGATGTTCTCCCGGATGTGGGGCAGGGTCCCAAACATTATTCTGCTTAGAATAGGTTTAAATTTCCTTGCAATGCAATTTGCCAATTGCTCATCAAGTAATGCGTCCTTTGTGTTTTTCGGGTTAACTTGTATTTGTGATGTATCTTATACATTAGTGGTGGCCAGGTCACCTACATTTCCTTTGCCAAGTATAGTTCTTCGATTGTTGTCTTCATAGATGATATACCAAGAGTGATATGTCTTCCTTTATGTGTCTTGAGCATCAGCTATCAAGGGATCATCACCTTTCGACGATGTCAAGACATTTTTCCTGCAAAATTAATTTAGAGTGGAAGGTCCCCAATCTTCATTGGGTCCTAGGTGGTGAGTACATAAATTGTTGCACTTAGGCAACCATTGAAATACTCCTTTAGGAACTAAAATCCTCCTAAATTTGCTTTTTTCAATGGTATGACCCTTTTTGCAACAATAATGACAGGTAATATGATGAGAATATGCTGTTTTGCTAGTTGATACTTTTGGTACAAAAGTGTATTTACTATATAAAGGAGTATACGATCTTTTGAACTTATTTGGATCAACCGCAAAAGTCACTTTTGGTTGTAGAGCCTTGTCTAACTTGGCTTTTAGATCTCTTACTTCTTTTTGCCAAATGTGACATGTCTCACAACCAAACCATGATGTAGGATCTATTTCAACTTTATCCTTTTGAATGTCTAGCATAGATTGTTTTAAAGCTTCCATATCCTTTTCGGTTTTCTCAACTTTTGATTCAAGATATGAAAAGATTTTCTTATTTGAGGCCAAAAGTTTGAAAGCTTTAATTGCATCTCTATGTAATTCTTCAAAAGCAAGTTTTAGTTGAGAATGAGATACCTTATCTACGAGTTCAGGTTTAAGATGACTTACAATTTTCTTTTTCTTGTGTTGATGAGCCATAAAACATAGGTTTGCTGATTTTTCTTCATTGCTTGATGAGCTTTCACTAGATGAATCACTTTCCCATGCTATGTAGGCTCTCTTAGATTTGTTATGACCTTTGCTTTGGTTCTTCTCTTTTTCCTTCTTAAGGTATGGACAATCCGGTTTGTAGTGACCGGCTTTCCCACAATTAAAGCAAGGGCCTTTGATTTTTCATTTGTTGTTGTCATCTTGTTTGAACTTGTTTGATTGCTTTCTATAGTTGATCAAGCCTTTGTCAGAATGTTTTGCTCCATTTTTCTTTAGATATTTGTTGTATCTTCGCACAAACAGTCTCATTTCCTCATCATCGGAGTCTTCGTCATCACTTGTATCACTATCCTCTAGCTCTTGTCTTGAGGTCTTGGAGCTTGAAGCCTTTAGAGCTATTGACTTCTTCTCTACCTCTTTCTCCATGTTCTTTTCTTTCTTTGCCCTTTTCTCATGCATGTCAAGGCATTTAAGGTGTTGTTCATGTTCCTCTAGTTTACCAAAGAGAATGGTAATGTCTAGGGTGTTTAGATCATTTGCTTCCTTTATTGCTGTAACCTTGGGTTGCCATTCCCTGTTCAAGCATCTTAAGATTTTGTTAGTAGCAACTGCATTGGAAACGGGTCTATCAAGACAATTTAACCGATTTTTCAGGTGAACGAATCTCTTCTGCATGTTTTCGATGGATTCACCATCTTCCATGTGGAACAGTTCGAACTCTTGAGTTAACGTATTGATCCTAGCTAGTTTGACATCATCCGTTCCCTCGTGGGCAACTTGCAATGTGTCCCACATAGCTTTAGCGGATCTACAATGGGAAACGCGATAGTATTCATCAACTCCTAGAGCTGAGATTAGAATGTTTCTCGCTTTCCAATCGTATGCATATCTCTTTTCATCTTCAGCATCCCAAGTATTTTCTGGTTTTGGAGCAACTGCACCAGCTGCATTTGTCATGGTGATCTGAAAGGGACCATTGACAATAGCTGTCCAGATGTTCCTATCAATTGCATTGATGTGGACACACATACAATCCTTCCAATAGCCATAGTTTTCACCGTTGAAAACTGGAGCTCTATTGTGAGCCATCTTTCCAATAAGTGTTTCACGTAGCACGGAATAAACCAGAGCTCTTGATGCCACTTGTTAGACGCTGGCCTGAGGATCTAGAGGGGGGTGAATAGATCTCACAGAGTTTTTCGGAATTATTTCGAACTAAAGCGAAAGCGGTTCTGAATCGACTTGCGTCTATTCCGGACCGTTATTGCAAGGGTTGTATATGTGACAAAACCACAAGATAATTGAGATTAACGATGAAGTGATATGTTATCGAATCAATACGTTTCACAACTGAAAATCAATTAACTTCTAAATTGACAAACTTTGGTTTGCAATGCAGTAATAATGGAATAAGCAAAAAGACAAACACTTGGTGATAATGTTCAAATTGATGATGATTCAACATGTGGTGAATTGTGAAGTTTATGCAGAACCTTAATTCACAATTTTAACACTTGAATCGTTAATCAATTTTGCAATTATGACCAAATATGAACAGAACGTAAATAAAAAGATAAAAGCGACAAGAACACGATATTTGTTCAGGCAGTTCGTCGATCGTCCTCGCTACGACTACGTTTGCCCCCAATTCCAAATTGAAATTGAGAAATCTACCATTAATGTTGAAAGCAGTTTATACAAAGAAGAAAACAAAGCGATAAACAATAAACCGAATTTGTCGATCCTTTGAATCTTCTTCCCCCTTAATCTTGAGCCAGATCAAGGTGATCCAAGAGCTTCACTTGATCCCTTTTCTGCAGTGTCTTGAATTGCCTTGAACCCTTGTTCTTCAATCTTCACACTCAGATAGATCCTCGATGAAACCTCTTGATAAAAACCCCCAAGAAACACCTATATTGGAGGACAAAACCCTCGGATTTTATTCACCAAAAACCCCACAAATCTTCACCCACTAGGAATCTTCAATTCCGTTCCATGGACGTTATCGAACTCGATCACTAACCCTCAACGCAAGAATGATTATGTGTAATTGTGTTGGAGATGACGAAGAACGAAGATGAGAAGACTTTGTGTATCTTTCAGTCGTTGGTGTTCTATGCAATAATTGAACCTTGGACAATATATATGAGAGCTTATCAGTTGGAGCAGAGAAAACCAAAAAATTTGGCATTTTTGATCAGATAGGTCGACCTCTTGTGGTGCTTAGGTCGACCTAACAGAGCTGCATATCCTTTAAATGTATGTCTTTTATTCCCAGTTAGGTCGACCTGTTAACGAAGTAGGTCGACCAGAATCCACTTCAGATGCGTTTTGGGGTGTAAGTTATGTTAGTAGCGATATATGGAGAAATGCATAATAGGAAATCTCAATTAATAAAATAACTTACAATATTTCATTTCTTTTTTATTGGTATTTTTTATAAACATAAAATTACTTTTATTTACAAATTGATTTTGACTTTTCTTTTCATCTTTAACAAATACTAAGCAGATGTTAAAATTATTAATTTCATGTAAATTTTTTTAAATTAAATTTATTTTTTCATATAATATTTTATGTGATGTTGTGTGTATTCATTCATATTTCTTTCATAATCTTTTGTATCTAATTTGAAAAAGTTCCTATAAAACCATTATTACCCTTCCAATTCATAATCATCAATAAGTTAAATACTACTGATATTTTATTTAATTAATTTTTTTTTGATACATACTTAATTAGTTTGAACATATTAATATGTTTTTTAACTACTATTTGTCACATGTGTAAAAAGGAAAATCAGACACAAGAGTGTCCGCTTAAACCAAATCATCAATCATGAACTTTCAAAAGATACTAAATTTTAATTTCACAATTTTAAATTAAAAAAAAATCAATTCTCGTGAAAAGAATCAACTCCATTTAAGTATTAGCACAAAAATCAGACACGTTAAATATATAATAAAAAATGTCAGAAATAGCTTTCTAGGTATGCATCAAATAATATGCTCAGCGCCCAGTGCTTATTCATCATTCAATTAAACAAACAGAAAAAAAACATTATAAAAATAAAAAAGAAAACAATAAAAAAAATAGAATATTGATTTGGATCCTCAGTGATTATGCTTATAGTTGACATCAAATTAATCATTCAGGTCTCAAAGATTTCATGCCATCATTGGATCCATCACATTTCATCAAAAACAGATTAAACCAAGCGTAACCTAAGATAAAGAAAATTGGGGGAAATGGTGATTTAGCAGTCTGTTTATTCACTGCACCGGTGGAAATCACGACGGCGAAGCGACTCAACACGGCTGCGAAAATATATGCCTCTTATTATCATAGAAGATGAGATAAACCATGAATCACTGGAAAATGAATCACTGGAAAATGATTCAAAGACATCTCAAGAGGCAATTGAAAATATCTGAAACCAAATTACAATAACACAACGATATTAATAAAAAAAAACGATGAATTTAAACAACGAAGAGAAAGAGAGGTTTGGGGATATTTCAGCTACAGCTACAATATGTGGTTAGGAGGAGGCGTTCTTCTGAGATTTATAGCGAGAATACTTGAATTAGGGTTTTCTTTTGCTTTGTGGAAAGGACTGTAAGAACCTCCGTTTATTTTTCTATTACGAGTTTGCCCTTACTTTCTTTAAAAAAATTGTTGGTCAATGAACTAGAGATCCGAAGGGCCTCCAAACAAAAGGCCCAGTTTGAACGCTTCAAAAAAGAATACTTCGTATCCCCACAATTTTCACAAATTCAAATTTTCTCCATACAAATTTTTATTTTAAGATTATATGAGTCCTCTCCAATTTCGAAAAAATTCAGAATTGAAATTTATTATTAAAAATATATTCTACCAAATTAAAAAAGATTTTTAAAAATGTTAATTTGTTCCCTTTTTTTTCCCATAGGCTAGGCTTAAAAACCAAAAATAGTTGAAATTGTCTTATCAAACATATATTTTTATTGGCACCAATGAAGATAGTTTATGTAAAAGTGAGAAAGGCCAACAAGAGGACAAGGAGCGAGGCGACTGGTTGTCCGAAATGGGCCATAAAGATGCCCAAATCTTAATAACCACCCGCCTGATTGGACTTAGTATATCCGAACTATTTTTCACTTGTCTAGTAGACGTGGGAGATGACATATCTCATTATAACAAACTGGAAGAACTGGTCAAAGGAGAAATAACTCATTCCTCCCCGTGATTTATTAATGCAGGAGGAATAACTTCCCTTAACACTAGACCCATATGCCTTTATAAATACATCAACCTTGGGGATGAGGAGGACATATCACAATCTATACATAATAACTCAATAAACACAAATATTTCCTCCTCGGATGAGCTTGATATCTCCATAGCCAAAACTCCACCTAAGGTATTTATTTATCCCCTACCAATGTAGGAATACCACACATTATATACTTTTTTACTTGCAGGCGCCCAGTAGGCCAACATAACTATCCGCGATTATATCATGTGTGTACATTTAAGCCTAGGTAGTGGACTTATCTCTCAATGAAACTCATCCCACAAAGAGAATATACATTATATAATGAATATATAAATGCAATAAAAGCGATCAATAAAGCAAGTAAAGCAATAAAGATGAACACCCAACACACACAAGGAAACAAACAAAATTGGGCTTGACTCGCTTAGGAAGTCCCCAAGAGAGTCGTCGGCTGTCGTGCCGCGAAAAAATACAGAGTCGCCACAACACTTTATTTAGCCCAAAGGGAAAGGGAAACATCGAGAAAACCCCTAAAAGTGAAAGAAAATGGTCTCGCAACCAAATTCGAGTTCGGGAGTACCTTTCACATTTGTTGTACTCAATGGGAACCGTTTTACTTATTTTGCGTGTAAGGGTGTTGTTGTCTAAAGGTTACTTGCTATATGGTTATTGGATTTAATTAAGGGGGAAATAAGTTTCAAATTAATGAGCTCGCCAAGATTTCTTGAATCATGTGCCTACATATCCTCAATGTGCTCTGATACTTTGAATTCCTCAAGAATTCATCTTTTTCGCTTTGATATTGCACACTATTTAGAATTTGAGAACTTTCTGAGTGAAGTAGTGGTAACATATGCTCTGATACATTGCATGTTTGCTATGATTCAACGAATGTTTTAGAAGTTATGAACTCTATGAAAAATATGGTTAAATCAAGATCTGATACCCCACATTGTTTAGAAGTTGAGAATTGTCTAAAAGTAAGGTAATTGAGTGTTGATAAATAATAAATGTTATTAAGATTTGATGTGTGATCAAGTTTCTGAAAGAACCAATGTTATAAGTTCTGATGTTTGATGTGAGGCATCAAGATAGTTGCTAAACAAGGTTTTGATACTCATAGTGTTTTGATAGCAAACCAGGTTTTGTCATACTCTGATGAGACGTTAATGAGGAAGTATTCCTTTTATATGTTACTTTTTGTACTGTAATTTTTTTTTGTGAGTCTTGGGTTCAGGGGGGACTCTGAACAAGCATAAACGAATTTTGGGTATTAACATATATTCAAGGGGAGCTGGTTAGCTTTTATGAATTTTGAGTTCTAATGGTGATTGATATGTATGAATTGTTCAATCAAAATACATGGTTTTGTCATCATCAAAAAGGGGGAGATTGTAAGAACAAAGTTGGTTATGCCACTGGCCTTAAGTTTTGATGATAACTTAACATGTTATCTGAAAGAACAATTGTGTACTAATGGTTTCGTTCTAGTGTGTATCTTTTGCTAAACAGGTAGTAAGAAGGTGTGTAACATCATCAGATTCTGAATTCAACACTCTGGAAGAATACCTACGTGTGTTACAAAGGAAGACAAGATTCTGAATGCTACTTCTGCAACGGTTCTAAGGAACATTAGTACAATAGATTTTGATCGTGTCTTTAGCAAGGAAGCTTTGGAGGCCTTCTGAAGCTTTGCTTATGTGTTGCATGTTCTGAAGATACTGAAGACAAGGTTATGTTGACCAAGTTTTAAAGATCTGAAGACATTACTTCGATGTCCTGTGTTTTGAAGATGCTGAAGACAAGGTTCTACTGAACAAGTTCCGGAGATATGAAGACATCTCTTCTAAAAACCAAGTGTTGAAGACTTTGAAGACAAGGTTCTGCTGAACAGGTTCTAAAGGCTCAAGTTCTGATGATTCTATAACATGCTTCAATTAACATACAATCAGAAGTCTCTGAAGACTTGGAAGATAAAAAATGGCTCGCATATGATGATGAGCATAAAAGTACTAACGTAAATTGTGGCCTTTACTCTTATAGGATGGCGTAAGAACAATCTTATTTGTATGTGTTATCTACCATTCCCACCATGATCGTTAAGGACTTTATAACTATATTTGTATTACCTATTCTACCCTCTAACAGATCTATCCTTCTCTATAAAGGAATTCATTGGAAGAATTTGAATGCAACTAATCAGTTCTACAAAACTATACCAGAGCGGTGCAAAAACTCTGTTAGAGATATTATTTGTATAATTTTGTATTTTTAGCGAAAAATTTTTATTCATATCTTGCTTTCAACACTTTCATGTTGCTTAAAGCATCTTTGTATGTATAATTTTGTAATCAACCAGTGTTTTAAAATTCGGACCGGTGATTGACCCGGTCAATGCACTGGGTTAATGGGTCACTGGTCGGACCAACGGGTCATTAATTAACCCGCATGGTTGTTGACCCGGTCCTATAAAAAATATAAAAACATTATATATATATATATATATATATATATATATAATATATATATATATATATATATATATAATATAATATATATATATATATATATATATATATATATATATATATATATATATATATATATATATATATATATATTATGTGCATACAAAAATTTAGTTATATCAAATTAAATTAAAATTAAATTTATTTCAATAAAAAGTGGTGTAATTAATCTATTATAATTTAATTAGATGTTCTAAATTTGAATCCAACTTTAAAAATACTTATTAGTTTATGCTAAAAAAATAATAACAAACTAATATCCTACTTTATCACTATACACAAACATCTCAGCGTACTATAATTATTATATATTTATTTAATACATTAAATTATAATAAGTATTTATTTTAATTTAAAATATGAATATATATATATATATATATATATATATATATATATATATATATATATATATATATATATTAAATTAATAATTACAAGAAACATAAAATACTGCACTAATACTTGTTTATACATTTCTAAAATAGATTTCTATAAGATATAGATAGATTACATAGAATTTAGCTCCAATTCAATATAGAAACGCTAACGCTATAGCGGTTAATCCAATGGAGCCATGTATTGTTAGTCTCCAGTCATAACTAGTCATACCGGTCCACCGTAAATAGCGACAAGTGACTCGAATATCGTCTTCAATAAACTTCTATCCCCTAATCTCAATTAACATATGATAGTTCTTTTTATTATTATTATTATTATTATTATTATTATTATTATTATTATTATTATTATTATTATTATTATTATTCTGATTAAAAGGTATATAAGTCTTATTATTATTAATAAAAATTTGTTTAATTTTATTAATATTTTAACTAATTAAGTGGAGTTGACCGAAGTCAACAATTCAAGTAGGGTTTTCTTTGACCCACTCTTCATCATCTTCAACCCAACGGCGCCGCCCATTGTAACACCCTGGATTTCCGCTTACCCCGCAGGGCTTCCGGCCTACCAAGCATGTCACCAGCTTAATCAATAATCCCCCTAGGTCCGCTTATCGGCTGCCCAGGAAATATTGTTTTTGCCTTCCGCAAGAATCGAACCACGTACCTAGGGGTTAAGTACATATTCATAGCAATTCCTGCTACCACTCGACACAACGCTTACTCATACCGACTATTATTATAAGTCTTATTTATACTACTTATTAATAGAAACATATACTACATTCTACTCAACAACTTATACTTAATGTCCACCAACTTACATCATCGGTCCTTATACTACTACCAAATTGTTCATACCAAGGTTGTAACAACTCTGCAGCTATCAACTTAATATTCGCTATCAACATCTACCACTAAGGCACCAACAACTTAATTATTATTATTTGTTAATTATCAACAACTCCGTTACTTGAATTACCGCTATATAAGCCATCATTATTGCTACAGTTACTTTTATCGCATTATAATTAGGCTACCGATTCAGCCTGCTACTTTATACTTCTGCCATTGCTCCTTCGTGTTATTTTCCACTTTCTGCAACTTATACCACATGCCAACTATTTCTAATAATAAGCATTACTACCAATTCATTTGATTGAATTTCTACAACTTAATTCAAGAACACAACATTTATAACAGCAACATAACAATTTTCCACCACTAAAACACAATACAACAGCAACCTACAAATCATCCCCAAATCAACACGGAGCAACCAATTATGAATAACAACCAAGGACTCAGAATCAACCACATAATCAAACACCGACACTGAGGCAAATTCATAAACCCCATCCCACATATGTGTTCATCATAACCCCGGTTATAGAGTAAGAACCCCACCCTTACCTTTGGATTGGAGATTCCTCTACTCTCCCGGTTGCCATAGCTTATGCCGCCGCTTCCAACTTTTCTCCGAAAATCTTTTCTAACAACGTGCAGAGACGCACCAAAAACCTGTTCAGAAATCGTTTTTTCAGATGGACTTAAAATCATCAAAACGAAAATCGCTCCGGTCAGAAGTTACCTCTACGAGTCTGGAACGCTGTGTCCAAGAACCGCGACGATCCAACGGTTGGATCGGGAGAAACGTTTGTTTTTCTAAGGTGTCTCACCACAGAAACTTGCTGCGAAAATTGGACTTCCCCTGGCTTTTCTCTTCCGCCATGGCTCTCTTCTTCACCTCTCCTCCAAACCCTTATTTTCTTCGTACAGTACAACAAAAACCTATTTCTTTTCTTTTTCTTTATTTTCCAAATAATCCAAATAACTCCTATAACTCTTTTTGGACCAATCATTCACACTTCCTCATTGCTATTTACCACACACTAATCCAACCCAATTCACTTAAATCAATTAGTCCAATAAATAAATCATATTATTCTTACTATTATCCTCCAATTAAACCGACTAAATAAATCCGACTTAAACTTAATATCTTCGATCAGCATAACAATCCAATTTCAGCTAAATCCAATAAATAATTCCTTCCATAATTTAATTAACTAATTAATTAAATTTGGGGCGTTACAACTCTCCCCCAAATAATAATTAAGTTGTTGGTGCCTCAGTGGTAGATGTTGATAGCGATATTAAGTTGATAGCTGCAGAGTTGTTACAACCTTGGTATGAATAATTTGGTAGTAGTATAAGGACCGATGATGTAAGTTGGTGGACAATTAAGTATAAGTTGTTGAGTAGAATGTAGTATATGTTTCTATTAATAAGTAGTATAAATAAGACTTATAATAATAGTCGGTATGAGTAAGCGTTGTGTCGAGTTGTTGTTGTTATGTTGTTTCTAGTATGTTATTATTGAACATGATATAGTTGAATATGTTGTTAGTAAGTTGTTGGGAATATGTTGTCGTTGTTGAACAAGTTGTTATTACTATGTTGAAATGTTGTTGTTATACGTTGCTGTTGAATTGTCGTTGATTACGTTGATGATGTTGTAGGCCTATGGCCAATGTTGAATAAGTTGAAAATTAATTATGTTGTTCAGCGTTGTTATTGTCCTGACTTGTGGGCATGTTTAAGTTGTAGGTCGTATGACCAATGTTGGATAAAGTTGATGCATCTGTTGCATGTTCAAGTTGTTGTTTACGTTGTTGTTGTCGTTGTTGTTGTTGTTTCGTTGTTGTTGTTATGACGTTGTGGTTGTTGTCGCATGCATACATTTGCATTGTTTACGTTGGCCTAGATGGCACCTGATTACGTTGGCCTTGATGGCACCCTGTTTACGTTGTTGAAATGCCTCGATAACCTGGCATATGTTTACGTTGGGAGTTTTACTCCAAATGGTACCACATGCATTTGCATAGTTGAGTCACATTCGATTTGTATGTCTGAGCTGTTGTTGATGTTTAAGTTGTTACCATTGTTGTTGTTGATGTTTAAGTTGTTACTGTTGTTGTTGTTGTCGATGTTTAAGTTGTTATCGTGTTGTTGTTGTTGTTGCTATCTGATAAATTGTCGTTTGATATAAGTTGATGTGGTTATAAGTTGCTTTTGTGATTAAGTTATTGTTGGTTATAAGTTATGATTGCCATTAAGTTGTTATTGCTGTTAAGTTGTCATTACTGTTAAGTTGTTGTTGTGATCAAGTCGTTGTTACTAAGTTGTTGTTATTAAGTTGTTGTTATTAAGTTGTTGTTACTAAGTTGTTGTGATCAAGTCGTTGTTACTAAGTTGTTGTTATTAAGTTGTTGTTATTAAGTTGTTGTTACTAAGTTGTTGTTGCTAGTAAGTTGTATTGATTTAAGTCGCTTACTCGTTGATGTATAATTGCTATGTAAAGTGGTAGAATTTGTATAATCCTAATCTAATATACTGTTTATCACACACCTGTTTATATTGTATGATATCTCACCCCTTCTGTAATGATGTTACCTATTATGGGTAATTGAGCAGGTACTCAAGAATAGCTGTGGAAGCGAAGTAACTTTATGAAGTCTTTAGTTGTTGTTAGTCGATTGGTGTCTTGCTCTGATAAGTAGCACTCGGGATGGGATTATGATTGTTTATGTCGGTCATGTTGTTGTTATTATAAGACGATGAATAGTTGTTATTATTTGTTGTTGAAATTGTTTCTAATTGTTGTTATTACAATAATTCTTGAATAATTATAAATTGAAGTTTTGATTTTAGTTGGATAAAGTTGTATATGATTTATAAGTTGTGAACGCCGAATGCTATGTGTCATAATAAAAGCAAATATAGGTTGGTTGTTTGTTGGAATAAGTTGAGAATGTAATGCCTCATGTTTAATGTTTGAAATTTCCGCATTCTGATTTAAATATAACGTTGGGTAGATTTGGGGTGTTACATTAGTGGATATCCGCTGCACGCATCAACCGTGTCGGCCAACCGAGCATGTTACCGGCTTAATCAATACTCCCCCTAGGTCCGCTTATCGGCTGCCTAGGAAATATTGTTTTTGCCTTCCGCAGGAATCGAACCATGTACCTAGGGGTTAAGTACATATGGTCAATTGATGTAACACCCTGGATTTCCGCTTACCCCGCAGGGCTTCCGGCCTACCAAGCATGTCACCAGCTTAATCAATAATCCCCCCTAGGTCCGCTTATCGGCTGCCCAGGAAATATTGTTTTTGCCTCCCGCAGGAATCGAACCATGTACCTAGGGGTTAAGTACATATTCATAGCAATTCCTGCTACCAATTGAGCTAGTAGCTCAAGTGGTAGCAGGAGTTGCTATGAATATGTACTTAACCCCTAGGTACATGGTTCGATTCCTGCGGGAGGCAAAAACAATATTTCCTGGGCAGCCAATAAGCGGACCTAGGGGGGATTATTGATTAAGCTGGTGACATGCTTGGTAGGCCGGAAGCCCTGCGGGGTAAGTGGAAATCCAGGGTGTTACACCCATCTCATCACCACCACCTCAACCTAATTAAGTTTATCTAATTAAGTTTTAATGGGGTTTACGCAAATTTTTTAGTCGATTCGATTATGCCTAGTAATCGCGTTGATAAAAAAATATATTTTTTCTAACAAAAATATATTAGGATTAATTCTTATTAAAACATTTACATCAAGGTTTACTTCGCTAATTGTTTTAATCGAATCAATCGATTACAATAATTAGCGACAAAATGATTTTTGTCAAAGCTAATTAAAATTTTCTATACAAATCAAGGTGCAACGTACTAATTGTTTTAATCGAATCGATCGGTTATAATAGTTAGTAATAAGATTAACATTTTATTTCATGGATTAATTTGTTAATTATGTTGATCAAATTGATTGATCAACGCGATCAACGAAACATTAAAACAATATTAAATAGGGTTGTATGCCATATAATAAATCTTTAATTTTTTCATAAACTACAAATTACACAAAACTGCGATCGATTGCAAAACTGCGTATAGGGATGGCAAGCAGACCCAAATCCGCGGGCCCAACCCGCACCCGAACCCGAGTCAACGGGTGAAAACCCGAGTTGACTGGGTTTGGGTTCGGTGCCACTCGATATTTCGGGTGCGGGTTTGGGTAGTATGAAACCCGCACCTGAAACCCGAAATCACACCCGCTTATATATATATATATATATATATATATACATAATGAGAAAAGGGGTGATGCACTGACAGTGTAAAATAATTTTACAGTGTCAACCAATCACACTCATGTATCCAATTACACAACACTTTTATTTTAAAAAAGTTTTAATGACATGGCAGATTACTTGTTTTCTATTGGATGATAGTGTAAAACTATTTTACACTGTCAGTGCATATCCATTAAACTCTTATATTATATATATATATATATATATATATATATATATATATATATATATATATATATATATATATATATATATATATATATATATATATATATATATTGTTTAAAATTGTAGAAAAAAGTATTTTATGTATTTTTGTTGCGGGTTTCGGGTTTGGGTGAAAAAACCTGAACCCAACGGGTGTGAGCGTGGGTGCTATTTTGTCATCCGAACAATGTTTGGGTTCGGGTTCGGGTGTTGATTTCGGGTGCGGGTTTGGGTAGTGCAAAACCCGCACCGACCCAACCCGTTGCCATCCCTAACTGCGTACTGCAATTGATATAAAACGCACCTTCAACATATAAATCACAAAGGCATATAACCTCTAAAAAACACCAACATATCCCGAACTACGTAGACTCTGATCCTCCCTAAGGAGGTAGGTAGGCACTTGGATAACCAAGGCGAGTCCCCTTCCCCAAAACTTCAATAGGTTTAAGGTTTACCCTATTAACTTTCTCTCATCTTTCTTTACATAGCCACAAACCTTACCTTAATACTCTTAAACCATAAACTTTTGCCTTAAATAAAACCTTAGGAAAGGGTTAAGGGTGCCTAACACCTTCCCTTGACCTGATTATAATAACTTACCCAGATCTTTAAACTTCGCAAGGTTTCCTATTCACCCTGGCATAATAAGTGGCGACTCTAAAATCTAAAATTTTTAGGGCAGGTTGCTACAACAGTGAGCCAAGATAAAAATAATTGTGTTCATTTATTTGTTTAAGGTTTAGGGTATATGGCTAAGGCGAATTAATATGCTCCTAGGTTTGGTTTAAGGTTTAGGGTATATGGCTAATTATTAAGGTTTGGCTAACTTTTAGGGTTAGGATTTTGGGTTTAGGTTTAGGTTTTTTGCATTGATATTTAATATTCGTTTTTTATTTATTTACAGTAATTTGAATAAATATCTGTTTAATTGTATTTAAGTGAATATTTGTTTTTATTGCATTTTTGGGAAATATAAAATTGTTGTTAAAAGTAAGTGTGGGAATTAACTTTAAGACCAGAGGAGACTTGCATCGCCTACGAATCTTAATGATAATTCCACTCAGAGTGGGTTAAGTATCCAGAAATGTCCAAAACAAGGCTTGACTTTGTTGAGGCCAGGACTTGGTATTTAGCTGATCTCTCGGGGAACCTACCCCTAAAACTCGAACCTCATGGGTAAATGAGTTGTTATAAAATCCAAAGAGACAAAAAGTCTCGGAGGCTACGAACGACCCCAGGAAACCTTTTAGAACATACCAATGGGAGGGGTAGGCTCCTTGGTGTGAGGTCAGGAAAGCTCTTGGGATTCATTGTGAGCCAGCTAGGCATAGAAGTAGATCCCGACAAGGTGAAGGCTATACAAGAAATGCCTGTTCCAAGGACAGAAAAAGAGGTTCGTGGGTTCTTGGGTAGGTTGAATTACATCTCAAGGTTCATTTCACATCTAACAGCCATGTGTGAGCCTATATTCAAGTTAATAAGGAAAGATCAGCCGATCAAGTTGAATGACGATTGTCAAGTAGCCTTCGAAGCTATAAAGAGATACTTACAAAAGCCACCGTTTCTCATACCTCCCGTGCCAGGGAGACCACTAATCATGTATCTCACAGTTCTCGAAAGGTCTATGGGATCTGTACTGGGGCAACAGGATGAAACAGACAGAAAGGAGCACACTATTTACTATCTTAGCAAGAAATTCAAGGATTGCGAATCTCGATATTCACCATTGGAAGAGACATGTTGTGCCCTAGCATGGGCCTCAAAACGTCTACGGCAATATATGCTGACACATTCCACATGGTTGATATCAAGGATGGATCCTATGAAATACGTGTTCGAAAAGCAAGCTCTCACAGGTAGAATCGCAAGGTGGCAAATGTTACTGTCAGAATACGACATACAATAGTCACTCAGAAAGTAATAAAAGGGAGTGTATTGGCAGAACATCTTGCCCACCAACCCCTCGAAAAATACCAATCTATGAAATTCGACTTTCCTGACGAGGACATCATGGTGATAAGGGACTACGAAATACCAGGACCCGACGAAGGGCCTGAACCAGGGGCAATATGGACACTTATGTTCGATGGGGCCTCAAATGCTCTAGGACATGGTATAGGGGCAGTCTTGACATCTCCTGACAATCGTCACTTACCTTTCACTGCGAGATTATGCTTCGACTGCACCAACAATATTGCATAATACGAAGCATGCATATTGGGGTTAGAAGCTGCGATTGATCTAAGGATTAAACTGCTTGAGGTATATGGGTATTCGGTATTGGTGATCCACCAAGTCAATAAAGAATGGGATACTCGAGATGCAAAGCTAATCCCATACCGGGACCTCATACTAGAGTTAATGGTTGAATTTGAAACAATCACTTTCACTCACATCCCAAGAGAAGAGAATCAAATGGCTGACGCACTGTCAATACTTTCCTTCATGTTCAAAGTAAATTGGTCGAACCATGAACCAAAAATAACGGTTAGACACTTCGATGAGCCTGCCTATTGTCTCACAATCGAGGGACAGCCTGATAACAAACCATAGTTCCATGATATCAAAAGGTACCCGGAGAAACAAGAATACCCGGAGAATGCCTCAACGATTGACAGAAAGACACTAAGGAAATTGGCAGTCAAATTCTTCCTGAGTGGAGATATCCTATACAAGCGAAATTATGACTCGGTATTACTGAGGTGTGTGGATAAAAATGAGGCCAAGGAGATTGTCAAAGAAGTACATGAAGGAACCTTCGGAACCCATGCAAATGGACATTCAATGGCGAGAAAAATACTACGAGCAGGATATTACTGGCTGACAATGGAAGCTGACTGTTTCCAATACGCAAGAACATGTCACAAATGCCAATTCTACGCTGACAAAATACATATGCCGCCTAATCTGTTGAACGTCCTGAGTTCACCGTGGCCGTTTGCAATGTGGGGAATTGACATGATAGGGATGATCGAACCAAAAGCTTCTAATGGACACCGATTCTTATTGGTTGCCATAGACTACTTCACCAAATGGGTTGAAGTCGCTTCTTACACCAACGTGACAAGACAAGTAGTCACCCGGTTCATTAAGCATAATATCATCTGCCGGTATGGGGTTCCAAACAGGATTATCACCGACAACGGGTCGAATCTAAATAACAACATGATGAAGGAGCTGTGCGAAGATTTCAAGATTGAACATCACAATTCTTCACCATGCAGGCCTAAAATGAATGGCGCTGTCGAAGCTGTGAATAAGAACATTAAAAAGATAATACAAAAGATGGTGAAAACATACAAGGACTGACACGAAATGCTTCCCTTCGCCCTACACGGTTACAAAGCCTCGGTATGCACATCCATAGGAGCAACACCATTTTCCTTGGTTTACGGTATGGAAGCAGTCCTCCCTGTCGAAGTTGAGATTCCTTCATTACGAGTCCTGGCTGACACAAAGCTAGAAGAATCGGAACGGGTAAAAACCCGTTTTGATCAGCTTAATCTTATTGAAGAAAAGCGACTGACGGCTTTATGTCACGGGTAACTCTATCAAAAAAGGATGAAGAAGGTGTTCTATAAAAAAGGTCTGTCCTCGAACTTTCAAGGAAGGAGATGTCGTTCTCAAGAAGATTCTACTACCTCGACTTGATGCCTGTGGAAAATGGACACCTAACTACGAAGGTCCATATGTCATAAAAACGTTATTCTCAGGAGGAGCACTTGTCCTCACAACAATGGACGGGGATGAGCTACCACACCCAATCAATTCTGATGCGGTCAAGAAATATTACGCCTAACAAAGGCAGGATCATAGGCTATGAGCCGAAGACGAACTATAAAGGATAAGGATTCGTGCAATCATTCACTTCTAAAGGCAAAGGATTTCTGGGACCCTCTAGAACAAAGGAGCAACGATAGTATTAATATCATTTCTATTTGTCATTTTCTTTTCACACCTTGTACATCCGCCGATTCAAGGCAATGTCAATAAAAGGTTTTCTTTCCTTCATACCGCGCTTTCTCGTTATTTCAATACCATTTGCAAAGGACAAAATTTTCATAAACTTTATACTGAATTTATTATGGGGAACTTACAAAACAAAAATTTCAACACAAAAGCAACGAAACGAAACTGCGAAAAATCTTCGGAAGATAACATACTCCCTACGCCGCGATCACTTTGATACATCACGATCCTTTTACAAAGGATATTTTACAATCACAAAAGACATTATCAACGGATCATTCAAATACAATCCAAACTAGGATTTATTCTAAATAACATCCCACACATCTCAAAACGTATAGACAATTCAAAAAGTCAAAGGGTACCAGGGGATTGATCCAGGACCTAATGGTCTAGAAGGAGGCTGAAACCCGAAGTTCCGCTCAGAAACATTCTACGCATAAACATTACGAACCGGCATAAGCAAAGCCGTGGCACAAGGCCAAGTAGGGTTAAACAAATTCAATGGGTCATGAGGAGATAAACTTTGGGATCATCATACATACATACGCATTAGCATACATGCAACATTTACACTCGACATCCAGACATCATGCACCTGCAATGATTATACATGCGTACAAACATCATACTATCAGGCATTACTCACATACAAACGGTTCATACATCCACATTGTACAAACAACAGGATCACATGCATGCACATGGTTCATACGCATTTACAATACAAGTTACTTACAATCATACAACACGACTTCGTACATACAATGTATACAGCGCCAGGTTACTGGCTCCTATGCTTTTGATTTCTACGGATGTGTCAAGAAATCTATGCGGATAAACTCGCCAGCACTATAGCAGGTGAATCTGTCTATGCAAGTAAGCTTGCTAGCACTATAGCAAGTGAATCTTTTTACACAAGTGATCTTGCTAGCACTATAGCAAGTGAATCTTTTTACACAGATGATCTTGCTAGCACTATAGCAAGAGTCCTGTTTACGCAGGTAAGCTTGCTAGAACCATGGCAGGTGATCTCTTTACCCTATTTATTTTAATATATCGATTTTATTTTGAGGGGTATATTCAAAAGTAGGGGTGTTATTTGGCTTAACATTTTGATTGTTAAGCCCATTCCCTTATAAACTTTTAAAAAAAAATAAACTTGAGGTGTATTTAGCATTTGTTTGGCCCCATGTCAAGTACTTGACCCATTTATTTTTGTTATTCATCTACATCTAAAAATAATAATATATAGTTCTTTATTAACTCATGTTAAAACTTTGTTATTTAATTTCTATTTTTATACATATAAACTAATTTTACATCCATATATATAGTAAATATTATGTTTTAATTTTAAATTAATCCTTTATTAAAATAGTAAATATTATGTTTTAATTTTAAATTAATCCTTTATTAAAATATATTATTTATTGTTTGTTATCATACTATTAATCTAGTTATTAGTCATTTATATTTATATATTAATCTCAATTAACATATGATAGTTCTTATTATTATTATTATTATTATTATTATTATTATTATTATTATTATTATTATTATTATTATTATTATTATTATTATTATTATTCTGATTAAAAGGTATATAAGTCTTATTATTATTATTAAAAATTTGTTTAATTTTATTAATATTTTAATTAATTAAGTGGAGTTGACCGAAGTCAACAATTCAAGTAGGGTTTTCTTTGACCCACTGTTCATCATCATCAACCCAACGGCGCCGCCCAGCTCATCACCACCACCTCAACCTAATGTAAACCCTAGATCTGAAAACGAATGCCCAGGCCCATAGATTGAAAACGAATCAAAACAAAAAAAAAGCAAGGAAAAGAACAAAATTTATTAACCTTAATATACAATCGAATCAAATCAGAACCTAAAACTAAACAAAATCTACAATTAATTTGTGAATCAAAAACTTAAAATCTATTTCCTAAATCAAATCAGACCTAAGGCTATAAAACAAAAAATTTGAGATGAAGAATGGGGACCCTGGAAGCTTGCCGCGTCGATTCCCATACCTTCACACCAAAGCTCTTCATCCAAAGAGAATTAGGGTTCATCATTAGAACCCTAAATTCCCAGAGCTCAGCCCCCTGTGCGTCGTTACCTGCAAAAAGGAGGGAAAGAGAGAAATCAGAAAGCAAATCGGGACAAGCAAAGGAGGATTAAAGCGAAAGAGGTATAGATCGATCCACTTAGCTTAAATGTGTATACAATTTTGTTGTTTTTGTTTGAATCTGGGTGCGATTTTGGGGTTAGGGTTTTTGAATTGATAGGGTTAGGGTTAGAGTTCATCAAATTTCTGGGTTTTATGGTGGTTTTTGGGCGATTATGGGGGAGCCACCGGCCAAGGCGATTTCCGACCGGTGGTGGATGGTGGTCGTTTTTGGTTTGAGAGAGATAAAAAGATAGAGATGGGGAACCGAAGAGAGAGAGAAAGAGAGAAGAAAAATGAAATGAAAATTTGAGAGATTGGGAGATAATCTCTCCCTTAGTCGTCCGATGGGTGCCATGTGGCCTTCTGATGGCCACATGGTTTGCATACTGAACGTGATTCAGTGCATTTCCCTTAGCGTAGTCTCTCATCCAAAACGCATGCAGACCTAGGGATCATCCTATTCCATATCCATGCTCCAGATCGTTATTCTGAGAGCCATTGGATCTGGATCAACGATCCTGATCACTGCATTCCACAATAATGTCGTACACATGCCCACATAGAGTCAAAACGGACCTCTGGGTCTACTGGGCTGGGCTTCACGCTATTAACACCCCCTGAGTTAATAGAAAACTAAAAACACACCCCCTACGCCAGAAAATAAAATCAATTTATTTATTAACCCTTAATTGTTCTAATTGGTTCTTAGGTAATTGTTAATCGATCTGATTATAATCAATAATCACGTTGAGTAACGATCATATTTTTTTGAAGAATAATAATGATTAATTTATTTATCTAATTAAGTTTTAATTAATTTGTTTAATGGGGTTTACGCAAATTTTTTAATCGATTCGATTATGCCTAATAATCGCGTTGATAAAAAAAATCATATTTTTTCTAACAAAAATATATTAAAATTAATTCTTATTAAAACGTTTACATCAAGGTTTACTTCGCTAATTGTTTTAATTGAATCAATCGATTACAATAATTAACGACAAAAATGATTTTTGTCAAAGCTAATTAAAATTTTCTATACAAATCAAGGTGCAACTTACTAATTGTTTTAATCGAATTGATCACTTATAATAGTTAGTAATAAGATTAACATTTTATTTCATGGATTAATTTGTTAATTATGTTGATCAAATCGATTGATCAACGCGATTAATGAAACATTAAAACAATATTAAATAGGGTTGTATGCCATATAATAAATCTTTAATCTTTTCATAAACTACGAATTACACAAAACTGCGATCGATTACAAAACTGCGTACTGCAATTGATATAAAACCCACCTTCAACATATAAATCACAAAGGCATACAACCTCTAAAAAACACCAACATATCCCGAACTACGTAGACTCTGATCCTCCTTAAGGAGGTACGTAGGCACTTGGATAACCAAGGCGAGTCCCCTTCCCCAAAACTTCAATAGGTTTAAGGTTTACCCTATTAACTTTCTGTCATCTTTCTTTACATAGCCACAAACCTTACCTTAATACTCTTAAGCCATAAACTTTTGCCTTAAATAAAACCTTAGGAAAGGGTTAAGGGTGCCTAACACCTTCCCTTGACCTGATTATAATAACTTACCCAGATCTTTAAACTTCGTAGGGTTTTCTATTCGCTCTGGCAGAATAGGTGGCGACTCTAAAATCTAAAATTTTTAGGGCAGGTTGCTACAACAGTGAGCCAAGATAAAAATAATTGTGTTCATTTATTTGTATTCACTTGTTAAGCTTTGTGTTTTGAGTTGCGAAAAGATTATATTGGTGCAACCTAATTCAAGCCCCAATTTCTCGTGTTTCTGGCACCGTCATCATGAACCAAAGGTATCAGTCTTGATATGATGCTGTCAATAGGCGTTTGTTATCTCTTGTACGATGGACTTAGGGGGTACCTGCATAGTTAACACTTCAATGCCCAAGTCAGTTTAGATTCTAGATAGTTGTAATAAAAGTAAAGATTAGAGATTGTTTATTCGAAAACCCTTTACGAATGTATTTATACCTTGGGTCTAACGAGGCAGGTTGAATAATGGGTCTCGTGTTATTGGACCTTTGACCAATGCAAAAGAGTAGATCCCGGATCTTTGGCCTGCACGAAACATAAATTAACAAGATTCACACCTCAAATACATATTAAAACTATTTTGTATTAATACTAGAAGAAATTTCGTTAAAAAAGAAGAAGTAAACATTATTTATAAAAAAGCAGATGAAAACTAACCAAGAGAACTTGAAACATGAAAAAGGATAACTATAGTCATCGGTTCAGTTTATTGGTTTAACAGATCTCAAAAACTAAAATTGAACCAAAAAATAAATCTTTTTTGTTTAGTTTAATTTGGTTTGAATAATTTTTTTAATTGATTTTATCTGACTCACAAATACTCCTACTAACAAGTCTATTTTACATATTATTTATACTCCCTTTGTTTCACATTAACTGTCGTTTTAGTTAATAAATCAAAATGAATGTCTGATCTAGAGGGTGATCGGAATCTGAAAGTTGGCCATAGACGTCTGTACGAAGCTGATGAAGAGGAGAAGGGGGTGTACTTACAAGGCCCTCTGACGAGCAAGTAAGTAGGAGCAGAGATACGTGAAAATGCTTCAAGGGTTTGAAATTGTGTTATCTGACCCTCTCAAATGAGAGGATTTTTATATTGTCCCCCAGTGCTTAGCCATTGGTCCATGTTTTGGGTTGGATTGTGGATTCAGACCCTAAATACGTGACTGCTAGAATTTTAGGAGTATGTTTAGGAACCTTGAGAGGCTGCCCGAAACTAGTCGTTGATCGGGCAAGACGACATCTCTGGTCGACAGAGATATTTAACGAGCATGGGTGGTTTCGCTCTTCGACTGAGAGCAGAACGCATGTCTCGTTGCTGGCGTGTAGCTATCCTCGACATGAGCGAGGAAATGAGCCCGACAGTAGGGCATGGGAGGTCATGTTCTCACTGCCTTTGGATGAATGGGTCAAGGTTATTGGGTCGTCCTGGGAGCAGGAGCGGATTGGACCAGAATAATGTCATTTTCACTTTTATTAACGTAGAAATAATTGCTATTTTTTCAATTGTGTCATTCTATTATTATTTTATACACTACATTCAATACATTAATAAGGTTAATTTAATAAAAAAACAATGTCTAATGACAATATATCCGATGTTTTTTTAGTACTTTTCAATGAATAATACGTGTCACTTATCTTTTTCATCCTTTTTTTATTGGACAAAAACAAAAAGTGTGTCCATTGATTCAATCAGTGACAAACATTATTATAACTTAAAAATAAAATATTAGAAGAAATAATTTTCACATCGAATGAATATATATATATATATATATATATATATATATATATATATATATATATATATATATATATATATATATATATAAATGTGAGAAGAATAAGAACCATCAGATTAAAAAGAAACAGTTAAGATTAAACGTGCAATTATATGTCAAAAATCCAAATTACATGTGCAATCATGGAGGAAAGACAAAAAAATCATACTCTTTTAAGAGAAAAAAGAAATCATTAGATTTTAAAATAAATGGCGGAGATTATGTGTTATTGTTTTTTACTCTCTCCTCCATCATTTATTTTAATAATGGAGGAGAGAGAGAAAAATATTAACACATAATCTCTAATATTTATTTTAAAATCTAATTGTTCAGATTCATTCTCAAATTCTCATATAAAAATGTCATTCTCATAAGATACGTCCTCAATATATATATATATATATATATATATATATATATATATATATATATATATATATATATATATATATATATATATATATATATATATATATATATATATATATATATATATATTGAGGACGTATCTTATGAGAATGACATTTTTAAATCAATATAGAAATGAGAACAATATATATGGGGACGACTCAAATGAGAACACTTGGTTATTATGAGAAATGAGAACAATGAATCACGACCATTAAATTTTAATTTTGTTGATTTTAATGGACTGGATTGGTTTCTCTTTCTATGATCCTCAATATTTATTTTAAATCAATATAGAAAGAGAAACCAATCCAGTCCATTAAAATCAACAAAATTAAAATTTAATGGTCGTGATTCATTGTTCTCATTTCTCATAATAACCAAGTGTTCTCACTTGAGTCGTCCCATATATATATATATATATATATATATATATATATATATATATATATATATATATATATATATATATACATATATATATATATATATATATATATACACATACTAGTAAAAGAGGTTATTGTGAGAAAAAATTTCCTAATAAAACTTACAAATCATTCTTTTCCTAAACTCCCACTTCATAACATTTATTTCTCATTTTGTTAAAGTGAACATTGTATAATCATTTACACAACAACCATGACGAGTATTCTCGACGGTAGAACAAAATCACATCTCCAAAAGAAACAAGAGCTACGATGTCATGACATACGTAAGAAAAACACGTCCATTGTACTCTTGTCCTTCTCTTTTTGACAAAAATTGGTATTTCTATTGCTCCGCAAAGGCGAATGGTGGAATCGTTGAACGCTAGAAGATTTTTCCCTCCAAATGACATTAGGTCTCAATTGTGCAACAATAACTTCACAAAGATGCCGAAGTACACGGTGTTTTAAAAACTCCTTCTGTCAATAAGGATCCCTAACACTGAGTGTTCGTTATATTAGTAACTACGACCATCAAAAGTGTGGCACTAGGAATCTCATCCACATTGTCGCAATCTATAAATGCTAAGATAGGATTACATTTTTCCCGCCTGCTAGTCGTCGTCAACGACCTTAAAAAACCTTATGTCAAATGTTGTTTTGTTTAATTCCCCCTTGTTAGGTGATCCATTGTCAATTAGAGAAATTGTGAAGTAAGAAGATGATTTTAAGGTTGGTAAACCTATGGTGACTTCTATAGATGGATCAAGTGTTATTGTCTTATTTAGAGCGAGGCCGTTGTAACTATTCATGACTTCAGAACCAGAATGATCTGACTGGAAAAATTCGTGAGAATCTGAAGTTGATTCTCACTTGTGGTGCCAATGTTTCGTTTAGGAACCAAAAACATTTGATGATAGACAGAAATATGGTTCAGTTGCGGTGGAGTGTACTTCTCATGTGGCAAAACGAACTAGACCTACAAAGTTAGCACTTTGAAATTCAAATTAATGAATGAATGAGAAATAATTTGAATATATGAATGATTAGACTACCTAAATGATGTTGCTTATAGAGCTTTATATATTGAAGGCGGTTAGAACCACCCCAGATCGTCCGAAGTGGATTAAGTGGGACCTTTCGATTAAATCTAACGGTGAGCAATTAGCAACATAACCACTTGATCATTAGCAACTTAGCATTTGTGTTATTGGATTGAACCATCTTTTGATTGAATCCCTCCGTCTTTGAACATAAGGTCGACTCATAACATAAATAACACTAATAAAAAAAGGTTAAATAAGGCTTTTCGTTAACATAAATATGGTGGAAGAGTGTTTCCCAAGAAAAATATTATTATATTTTATTTTATTTTTTCAGCTAAAAAGTAAAATATTTAAAGAAATAATTTTATGTAGAATGAACTTTTTTATTTTTTAAATAAAAAAAGAAAAAAAAAAAACTCCCCATCAAACTTCCAAATCATTTTCTTTTTGAATTTCTAAACTCCCAATATCTCGTGAGTGGTGTGACCCCCACTTCACCACATTTTCTCATATTTGTAAAGTGAACATTACATAGCAATTTACACAACAACCACGAGGAGTATTCTAGACGGTAGAACAGAATCACATCTCCGAAAGAAACAAGAGCAATGATGTCACGACATACGTAAGAACCCCAGCACATTTCTCCAAATTTCAACGTAGTCCAAAACCTTGCTGCCCAAGTCCCGTGATTCTGTCCGTATAGGAATCACTGCATGCCTCACAAATACTGCGTGGGCCCCCAAATTCCCGGAGCCCAAACCCACTCCACCCTCTATATATTCAACACACGTATATAGGAATAATTAAGTTATAACCATAACCAACCATAGTTCAAAAAACACAACCACAAAACTCACACAAACAAAAGCCAAACAAAAACCAAACACACAAAAAAAACATTATGTGTCCTTCTGGCCGTAACCTCCGTCTACAACCTCCCACATCCGATTTCCGTCCGGCGTTCGACGTTCTCGACACCGACTCCGACGGTAAAATAAGCCGAGAGGATCTCCGTTCATTCTACGCCACCAACAGCGGCGGTGTTAGCGGCGGCGATGACGCGATCGGTGCGATGATGTCGGTGGCGGACACGAACTTGAGCGGGTTCGTGGAGTACGAGGAATTCGAGAAGGTTGTTAGCGGTGAAGGAGAAAAGAGACCGTTAGGGTGTGGGGCGATGGAAGATGTGTTCAAGGTGATGGATAGAGACGGTGACGGTAAAGTTGGTTATGAGGATTTGAAGAATTATATGGCGTTGGCTGGGTTTCAGGCAAGCGATGAAGATATAAACGCTATGATTAGGTTGGGCGGTGGTGATGGAAACGGCGGTGTTAGCTTTGATGGTTTGATTCGTATATTAGCTTTTGATCATCTTGCTCTGGATAATTAATTGTTAGTAGTGTTTAATCGTGTTTTTATGTTGTTGAAAAAAGTTAGTGGCTAAATTGGTTTTGCGTTGGATTTTCTGGAACACTTCTAGGTTTCGGAATTGATAAATTTTTTAGGTGAATTGTATTTGTTAAGTGATGAGTGGGATGTGAGTTGTAATGATGAAAATTACTTAATAACCTCAATTATGATAGAATCTATGTTATTTTAAAGGTATCGCTTACGAGTGCATTCAGGATATTTTTTTTAATATATTAAATTAAAAAATATTTATAAAAATTAATATTTTCATTTCTAATTTATTGGATACACATATTTTTAATTTTTGTACCACTTTAATCACTTAAAGAGTGTCTCAAGGACAATGATTAACATTTCTCTTCTTTTAATAATCTCATTTGATCAAGAGTTTACTATTACCTCCGTTTTTTATTATAAGCCGTTTTGAAAAAAATTGTATTTAAATATAAATCGCTTTACAATTTCAATGAATAATTAATATTATTTTTTCTATTATATCCTTAAATATTTATTATTCTCTCTCCTTTCAATTATATAAATTTATCTTTCACATGTCATTAATGAAGATAATTTTGTAAGAAAGTTCATAATTTCTCATTTTCATACAACAATTATTATTTTTCTTAATATGTGTGAAAGTTTTAAAACGACTTATAATAAAAAACAGAGAGAGTATTTAAGTAGAAGATTTTTCAATGCACCCCACGACTCTCTCAGACACTTGACAAATTTTTATTTATGCCGTCTACTTTCGTAGATGTACATTCGGAAACACATTTTTTTCTTCAAAAAATTTGGTTTCTTCTTTAGATGCATAATTCTTCCGTAGGTATATCTACGAAACGTGTTCAAAAAGTCGTAGTTTTACCTACGGAAGAATTGCTGATATATTTAAATAAATTATAGAATCGAGTTCACGGTGACACTTCGCTTCTAATGGTGTATTCATTTGCTTGAAACAGTTAAGAATCATGATTTTTCCATAGTATATCATAGTAGTGTAATGTAATGGTATATATAGTACACGAAAAGAAAACATCTTATAAATCTTACAAATAGTGTCAAACATAATAAAAAAAATATTACCTCAATCTAATAAAAATACAGACATAAAAAATGTCTCAAACTGAGATCGATAATTCTAATCCATATTCAAACAAAATAAGCCCCCCCAAAAAGCCTAGATAACATCAACAGTAAAACATAACTTCGATAGTTCTAAGGTCCAAATTCAATGATTTTTATAAATATATCAACTATGGGGTTGAATGGAATATTCAATCCATTACACAAAACACCGAGTTTTTCACCATTCTTGTGTTGTGTGAGCTTGCTCTAACACCATAGCAACCCTAAAAACTTCTGACAGCCCTACATTATAAAGGAGTTGTCACGTATTGACCTAGAACACATCTGAGCATTTCAAGGTTCTCTAGTTGATCTATTAGGTGAACGAGTACAAGTGAAAGGTCATAACGCTCGAAAAAATGTTTGGCTTAGAGGTAAAAACGAGAACTTTTAATGTAAAATATCATGTGGTAGACGTCTTGTCCCCACACAACGTCATCCTGGGGCGGCCCTCCCTCAACTTGTTAGGGGGGTCCTTTCTACCATTTATTTAAGCACAAAGTATTTATTATCTGATGGGCGAGTTAAATTTGTTCAGTGGGATCAGGAGGTTGTTCGTGAATGCTATCAAAATACCTTGGAAATGAGAAGGAAATGCTTCGTCATAGATGATCCTCCAGCCAGAAGCACGAGAGGTAGATGTCGCAAGTTGGGACCCTAAATTAGGGACAAAAAACAAGAGGCTCACTCCCACAAAGGACTTGAAGGAAGTCTGAATTTGGCCCTTTAACAATCAAGCCACCAAGCTAGGCACCTCTGTATCCTGTTAAGGAAGAACATATACTTGTTCTCCTAGTCACCACCCTTTAACATGTCATGAATAGATACCACCGCCTTGTCATTAATTCCACAAGGAAGCCAACATCTCAAAGGAAACACAAGGCATGCAATGAGAAGAGAAATGATGAAGAAGTTTACAAGGTGAGAAACGTCAACTTTATAATTAAGATAAAATACCCATATTAGGTGGCTAATGTAAAAGAAGGTTTCTCCGTAAATGCAGTTCCGAACTCATCTTAGTATT
The DNA here is from genome assembly GCF_029867415.1 of Vicia villosa. NCBI lineage: Eukaryota > Viridiplantae > Streptophyta > Magnoliopsida > Fabales > Fabaceae > Vicia > Vicia villosa. The sequence goes on along the minus strand of NC_081180.1, from coordinate 21,475,513 downwards.
TTTTGCAATAAAATAGAGTGAGTCTAAAATTACAGTTCGTGATTCACCCTCTCAAACACAACTGTTCACACATAACCTACTATGGGACCATGTTTTAATTTGAAACATAAAAATTTAGAAAAATGGAACAACCAATATTTATATAACTAATATTGAATATACATTAAAATGTAGGCAAAATTCTCTTTTTGGTCCCTTAACTATACCCCAAAGTCCATTGTGGTCCCTTATCTTTAAAACGTGTCAAAGTGCTCCTTTAATTGTTCAAAAAGGTCCACGTTAGTCCTTTCCGTCCAATTTTTGCTAACGGCGTCAACTTTTCCATGCTGGCATCTCACGTGGTGCTGAGTCATATTATTATTACTATTTTGATGGAATTAGTAATTTTGATGGAAAAAAAGGCCTCAGTATGTGTAACAATCAGATCCTTGATTAAAAATCTCACTGAAATCCGCTAAGATTTAACTATGTTATCATCATAAGCCTTATTAATTATCAAAATTATTAAATAATAAATAAAATATAACGTAAAAAATAGAAAATGAAAATGGGAAAAATTAAGAGTGCTCAAACAGCCAAGGGTTTGTAATCAATTCGTGGGTGAAGATTCCCAAATCAGAAACTCTAGTCCACCATAGTATCATCACCGCACAATATTCAACATCAAATACACAAAAACAGAAGAAAAAAATCGAAAAGAAATCCTATTGAAATTAAGATACGGAACTAAAAAATCCTAACAAACACAAACCAAACCAGTATTTGACATGAACGAGTGAGTAAGGACGATGATGAGGTTGGAATATATTGGCAGTGAAGTGAGAATAAGTCGGCAGAACAGTGTGAGGTCTGAGGACGAAGAGAGGTTATATGGTTTTTCTCTCTAGACTTTTGATCTCTCATTTTCATCGGTTCATGTTGAGTTTCGAGTGGAGAATCGTGTTTAGAGGATGATTTCGAATTGGTTTGGTGTTGGAAGCTCTAGGTTTCATCTTGTTTTTGACAAGGTAATGAGATTAGGGTTCCGTTTTAGGTGGTTTCGATCTGGAAATTTCTTGTTGCTTTCATTTAATTTGACTTGATATTCGTGTTTGGGATGCGATTTAAGTTGAGGTTGGTGTTTGTTCTTCTTGAATTTGAAGTGTTGCTTAGATTTCTGGGTAAGGGTGGTTCGTTAGTTGTAGAGAGAGAGAGAGTAATAATAACTAATAATAATATGACTCAGCGCCACGTCAGATGCCAGCATGGAAAAGTTGACGTCGTTAGCAAAAATTGGACGGAAAGGACTAACGTGGACCTTTTTGAACAATTAAAGGACCACTTTGACACTTTTTAAAGATAAGGGACCGGAATGGACCTTGGGGTATAGTTAAGGGACAAAAAAGAGTATTTTGCCTAAAATGTATCAAAATGTATCCAGATTATATCGTTGACAATATCAATTAACATTACATACAAAATCGAGTCACCACCTAAATAAATTGTTACATAAAACCTAAAATATATCAAAACATGGGTAACCATCTAAATCTAAATGTATGGGTGATTCTGCTTTTGACTTTTGCTGATTTAATTCTCTTTCAATCTCGCTCAATTTGGTGAATTCAACCATCCTTTCCATAAAGTTATTTGATCAAGGTTGTGCTTATTTTATGGAATAATTGGTCTACTACGGTTATGTTTGTGTTATAGGACACTTGCGTTTCAAAAAAACTTGAACAAAATATAGAGATTTTGAAAGCCACCCAATACACATAATGTGTCCCGTTGAATTTTGAGGTGGTCACTTTGAACAAAATATTTTCGAGAAACTATATCTTTTCAGATCAGTACACACTGTATATTATATGTACTTGCTATAAGATGTTCCATTTTAGAGAAGTGCATAGGTTTTTTCTTCGATATCTGACCGCTGACACAAGGAATAGAAGGTGCATGAATTGCATCAAAATGTTCTTTTTAACTGTATAGAGTTGTGTATGATTTCTTATGCGCCTTCAACTCATTGAGAAGTTGTTGGCGAACAATTGTATGATTATTCTCTCATATATTTAGCAAAGTTGAAACAACGTGATAACCACAATTACTGTAACTCTTAACATCTATAATTCGTTCAATGTATTTGTGCATAAAAAGCAAAATATCTTCAATGTGTGTGATTTTTGGTAAAGGTAGTGAATGATATGGTTTGCTAATGCGAGCACCTTTGAAAACACTATCTTGAGATTTTGAAGTTGGAGAATCCAGAAAATGTGTGTCAACATGTTCGAAATAGGAAGGAGACCACTTTATTGAATTGTCACTCGATGTTGGTTTGAATTTCTTAGGAGCACCTTTTGTTTTTTACCAGTTCTGAGGGTGGTTTCAAATATGTGGTTTATAGATAGACAATCTTCCTCAGCGACTCTTTCATGTGCAATTTCATGTTATTATCTGCTTTCAAAAATCTTTCGTGAATCATTTCCCGTAGTATTTTCCATCACACCAACATCATCATTAAACCGTAGTATTTTCCAGTGCGTGTAAACCTCATTCACACGTACGGGTCTATCAACTTTCGTCTTCTTTGAAATTAAACAAGTACACGGAAGACCATTCGTCTTCCTAAGTGTTCAACTACACTTTAAGCTATTTGAACCTATTTTCTCTGCTCGTTTGGCTTGTGATAAATAAAATTCAATCTCACCTAAGATATATTGCCCACTAACAGTGAATAAAGATTGTTGTCTCTAAATACTAGTTCTAATACTATATTACTACGACCAAGTGACGTCTGTATCTCGTTATGCTGATTTTGGATCATTTGGTTCATGTTGTGTTTAGCAACTTGATAGAATCAGGATGAGTCCAAAATATATCTCAAACGATCTCTTCATCCTCACACACTCTGTACCTAGATACATAATGATAATCATCCAAAAGATTTAATAGTTGTTGCGTTTCAGTTCTTGAACCGCTTATCGCCTTGTTGTTTCAGACATGAACATTGTATACTTGCTTGATATCTGAGACATATTAAGGTCTTTTTCATTTCAAAGTTGAAAGTATATTTTTGGGCTGCACCATGTTTGATGTCATGTCAAAAACAAGATCTTTCTCTTCAAGATTAAGGTGACATGCAATAGGATGATCGACTTACTCATAACACAAGTTATGATTATGCATACCACAAATCACATTAAATGTCCATGTATTATTCATCATAAGGTACCCGCAAAACTTAAAAGGACACTCACATTTGATGTGAAAAAATAGAAGAATGTTGTTTTGAAATACAAAACTTGATTGAGAATGAAAAGAGGTTTTGGTAGGATTTGAAGAAGAGTGGTGGTATGATCATGAATGAATAATACATGCAAGGTGGTGTTTATTCAATTTCCCGCTTGACAAATATGGAACCGCACTTTCAAATTATTCATTGAGCTGTAAAATAAACGTAATTAGTGTAGGGGTTAGTCCAAAGAAACACTTTCAAACTAGTTTTTGAAAAAAAAAAGAGTGTCTCACTTACAATTTATTTCGGTGGGGCATTATGGACATCCGGATGTGTACTTTTGGAATGTTGGAAGGGCAATTTTGAGATTCATTAGGGTGATTCTTCACCACCTGGGTTAAAAAAGCAACCCCTAATCTTTTACAATTTACTATAATTCACAACTAAATTATGATGGATCACTATAATATATGGCCTACAAAAGACCTATTTTTGGAAACTCGTCCAAATAAAAATTACCACATTTCGATGCACATTTAAGGTGGATTTAGGAAAGCTATAACTTGAAGCTTCATGGTAGATGCACATTTTTTTACAAAACTAACGTGAAATAAGTTTAATTCTGTAGAAAAAAAAATTGATTTTGAGTTAATTGATTATGTAAAATTTATTCAGATTAAAAGTGAATTAAATATAAAGTTATTTATGTTAAAATAGTTTTATGCAAAAATTAAATTGAACGGTAAATTTTAATATAAAAATCATATTTAAATTCAAAAATTATAATTTTTAATTTCAAATAGAATCAATTTTTAAAACATTTTAAAATTAATTCTACACCCAAAAATTGTTTCTGGCTCTTTAAAAAATTAAACCAAGGATAACATTAGTTTTGAATAGTCTATTTTGCTTCTGTGTCCTTCATTACACATTTCTTCTCCATCTTCTGCTCTATAAAGCCACTGCAACCTAATCCTAGCACTTCCACGCAAGGGAAACAAGTATTTGTACAAAAGCGAAGTAAGCATACAGTCCATAACGAAGAAACAATTTGAAATAAGTGTTGATCTTTCTTTTTCACATACACCCTCCATTATCTTTTATAAACAAATGGAGGGAGTAGTAATTAAACCCAACCATCTCAGCGCTCACAAGAACAGTCCCTTAACTTAGAAAGCTCGGACTCTAACACGAACACGAGACACGACATGGACACGAAGACACCACTAATGTAAAAAATATAAGACACGGACACCATTATATATATTTTATATATTAATAAAATAATCCAATTTATAAGCATAATTTATAAAAAATATTTAAAATTAAAGTTAAAAACAAAAGTTTTTAAAATAAAGTTAAAGTTGTTTTGTTATGATTATTTTTTAAATTTTAAAGTTATTTTTAATTTATAAGTTGTTTCGTATTGATTAATTATTGTATTGACATCTATAATTTAGTGTATAATATAAAAAATTAATAATATTATTATTGAAAATCATTATACAATAAAACAAGATATAATATACAAAATAAATAAAAAGTTGGACAATACTAGTATCTACAAAAATGATGATGTAAAGACAAGAAGAAAAAAAGAATAAATAAAACATAACTCTAGATGTTATGAACTGTAGAAAAAATTGAAAAATTGTCGTCTAGTGCTTTCATTGAGATTCGAACCGCGATCACATGTTTTAAACTCCAAAAAAGTTAGTTTTAATGCCTTTTTTAAAAGCTCCTTTTATTCAATTTTTTTATCTTTAAAAAAAAATTACTTTTTTTCACAAGAGTTTTAAAAAAAATGTGTTTGGCCCTCCATTTTCTTATAAGGAGAAGAAAAGTAAATAAAAAATTGGGTCAAACAATATTTTTTTTTTTTAAACTTAATATTTTCAATTTAAAAAAGTTAAATTGAGTCCTTTCAATTAAGAAAGAAAAAGATTGAATATCAAAAAGGAAAGAGTAGTATATCAGTGACGGTGACACTTGAATATAGGCATGCTGAGATGAAAACAAACGAATAAGATGAAAATAAATAGAGATGAAAAAACAAAAGGAGTACGAGTTGTTTTTTATACAAGGGAAATGAAATATAAAAGATAAGAAATGTTTTTTATTTTTTAAAATTATGAGAATTTGAGAAGATGTTGTGTCCGAAGTTTGAAATAGTTTGTTGTATCCGTTTCCGTGTGTTGTATCCGTTTCCGTTATATTTTAATTTTTTTCTGTTGAACACTACAAAAACGTGTCAAATACGTGTCGCGTGTGTCCGAAACATATCTGGTGCGGGAACACACTTTGTAATTGACGTGTTGGAACTTCATAGCCCTTAACTATTTTCTTCTTGATTTGTCAACAATTTCCAACAGTAAACTCTGGATTTTGCTTGCCAGACATGAATCTAGAGTGCCCCCAAACAAATTTAGAATGGCATCAGTTGAAGAAATAGAAACGTATTCTTTTTAGGGGGTTTTAGAGTAAGAATCTGATGTCTTTACCTTTTTGGTGGGGGAGTCCGGTTGGCAAGTAGAATAAGAGGTAGAAGGCTGTGGCTGACATTATGGTACAAGGTGACCGGCGGTGTGACCAACAAAGACGGTTGCTGTAGAGGATGGTGGACAGGGAAGAAAAGGGTAAATACTACAAGTCTTTTAGAGGGCAGGGCGTAACATAATACTGTTAGTCCTAAATTTATTAAACGAAGGCAAATTCAAACTTAGTCTTTTATTACAAGGAGCAAGCAAATTATTGTACACTTCCCTTCCATTTCTGTTGAAATAATATTATTATATATTGATTCAAATAATAAAAAGTTACAGCATATATCATTTAGATTTGACACAGAAATTTCAGAGATTTTTTTCCATTAAATTCATTACACTCTTCACAGTTCAGCTTGTATTGGTGAAATCTCATGATATTAACAATCATGTTTTCTAATGAATCATAAGCTTTTTATCAATAATGTTGATGTGAATGTTTTGTGTGACAGAATCCTTTCAAAGAGAGGATCGATGTTCAACCCAACAAGCCGCATACTAGCCAAACCAAGTGACTATTTGTTTAAATTATACAAAATATCAATAAGGTCTAATGCAAATATATGATTTTCAAAGGTCCTCTCCAACATGCTACGAGTGTGACAAAATCCATACATCTGACTCTACTTTCACCTGAGGTGATGTATGATCACTGCTCGCTCTTCATCTAATACATAATTGGCCCTTGAAAACTGGTTGCTGTTGAAGAACGGCTTCAGATCATATATATCATGCTCTTGAGCCTACAGTGTTAAACAAAAGGGGAGTCAGCCACAATCATCCGAGTTAGAAAACAAACATAATTAAAGGACTGGTTTAAATTACCTTCATGAAGAGATCATCTACTTTGACTTCTACATGCGTCAGACTAGAAGTGGACCCAGCAACAATTTCTTCAAATTGAATAGCACTCTTTACAAGGTCTAGGAGAATATAAACGAGCATATCATTATAGTCCTTCTTGAAAGTGATATACTTTCTAAAGCTCTGCAATAACAAGAGAATTGTTTAAGAGAAGAGTTTCTGTCCATTACAAAACCATGAATGCCAATCAAAACACTGTAGCAATGTGATCAAATGTTAAGAAAAGTCAGAAGAAAAGGTAATTTGAAATAATGCAGAATATTTCGTGGCGCAGATATTTAAACACAGAACAAAGATACTGTAAACCCTATGAATTAATGTCTATTTAGTGTTTTTTGTCCTCTGGGAAGAAAAAATTAAAACACGCCAAAATTGTATGTGTTAACCTGTGTTTGAAAAATCTTCTTCAATATTTTTACATACCTTTTGCAGTGCTTTCTGCACCCCAAACTTCTGGGTTGAAATGAACGAATCAAGTAGAACACGGATTGCCATGTCCACATCTTCTGGTGTGACATGCTGTCTGAGATGCATTCTTGCATGAGCTTCAGACATCCTTATCATTGATTCAATGTGCCTTACGGCAATGGGGACTCCTTGACCATGCTAAACAAGAGAATAAGAGCAGCATGTTAACCAATACAAACAATAACTACAAACAAAAGTTTGCTAGGTGAAAAGAGACAGGACATTACCGATGATTCCCTTCGGAGTTCTGCATACACATGAGTAAGTTTATCCAAATCAGCATCATTAAACCTTGGGAAAACATTCAACTTGGCATATGTAATGTACTTCTTCAACAGATCTTGAGGGAGTATCTGCAAACAAGCCAAAATTCCTTGAGACACAGAAGACACAATCAATATTACTTAAAGTGAGGTTACTGCAGCAGCAGGGTTTTAGTTAGGACCTCTGGGTCAATTGGCATGCCAGATGCATCCTGGGACTCACTAACAGACTTATCATCATTGTTAGCACCCTTGGGTTGTGACTTGAAGTGACTGTCAACAACAAACTTTGCAAGCATTTCATCAGTGACTGGATCAACCACATCCTGTAAATTCAAGAACTCCCTCAATCAATCAATATATGAACAAGTAAAGAGTTTATAGAAGAATTTATGAATTTAACCAACCTTCACAACACAGAGGATGTCAAAACGAGAGATAATAGGATCTGTCAATTCAACATTCTGTGTAAACAATTTTGAGGAATCATATCTACAAATCCAACAGAGTTCAATTTGCCAATTCATTAGTTAGAAGCTAGGAGAACATAAACCATAAATAAGTACTTCAATTGATTTTAATATGAATGACATGGGAGATGAAGGCTTAAATTGGACACTGATGAACAGTGCCAACCTGCTCTCAGATACATGTAACTTAACATAAAAGCTTATTCGTTTACCTTCCTCCAATTGGATTTGCAGCAGCAATGACAGAACAGCGTGCCTGCAGAGATGTGACAATTCCAGCTTTTGATATGCTTATGCTCTGCTGCTCCATGGCTTCATGAATACTTACTCTGATAATATATTTATCAGAATGGTCAGACATAACTGAAAAACATACAATAATCAGAAATAACATAAAAGATTACACTATCTATTTTCTTACCGATCCTGGTCATTCATCTTGTCAAATTCATCAATGAGACAAATCCCTCTGTCAGCTAGAACAAGAGCTCCCCCTTCAAGGGTCCATTCCCTCGTGACAGGATCCTTGTGAACTGCTGCAGTGAGACCCACAGCAGAAGCTCCTTTACCAGTGGTGTATACAGCTCTCTGCCCAGTTTTTTCAACATACCTATCAACAGAATTGTGTTAATTTAACAATCAACTGATTGCTATAACAAATTAAAAGCCTATAAAATAACAAAGGATAAGTTCATACTTGAGAAATTGAGATTTTGCTGTTCCTGGATCGCCGAGAAGAAGAACATTAATGTCTCCTCGCAGACGATGCTTCCCTTCAACATTCTTTTCTTGACCTCCAAACATAGCTAAAGCTATTCCAGTTTTTATATCATCATGACCATAAATTGATGGAGCAATAGACTTGACAATCTGAAATTCAATTTATAGTTTAACAACAAATATTAAATGGTAAATATACCACCAGAAGTTATAAGGAACATACCCTTTCTCCAATTCGAGGGTCTTTGCCCAAATTTTCAATCTCTTCTTTGTCTTCCTGTGTAAGTTTGTAGGCAGAAAAGAGATCCTGCTTCTTTGTAACATAATTTGCCTCAACAACAGTGGAAAACACAGGAAAACCATTCTTTGTGTTAAGGGACAAGTCAAAGTTATTAGTATAAACACCCGTGACCTCCTGAAATTGTCAGAATAAAAACAACATAAGAAAATCATTCCACAACACACAAGACCAAAAAATAAAGTCAAAGTAGAGGACAATACAATCTCTTCTCCAGGTCGAGCACAGTCAATCAGATCATTCAATAGTATCACTTCCTTGTATCTTGGCAGTCGCCCAGCAGGAACTATGCCTGGACTCTCTTGAAGAGTGAGCTTTTGAAAATTCCTGTAAATTGTCTATAGAATAGAAGTAAGAAACATGTTAATTTTTACAAAAATATTAGTTTCAAACTTCAAGCATTTGCAAGGGTAGTACCTGTTCAATATTGACAGTGAATGGTCCTTTTGATTGACACTCAGGACAGGAACCAACTTTCACCTCCGAATAGGAATTCTGAAAAAATGGCCCCAAAATTGCCCCACATTTGCTACAGTCATACTTCACCTGTTGCAACTGGGGGAAAACTCCAGAACGCCTAGTTACAACTCCCCCAATTCGGATCATTGTATTCAAATGAATCTGTCTGCTCCATAGAAGGCAACAATTAGTTTTTTATCCAATGGAAAAGACAAGAGGAAGGAGAATGGTTCAACATATCAGTTGAAATTTTCATGTTACCTAATATTTCGGATCTGATCATAAACTGGTAAGTTGGTAATGCGAACATAAATCTTTTGGTGTATATGTTTGTAATTTGGATGTAACTGAAAGACAACACTTTTAGCAACATCCTCCATCACTTCTAGAACAGAATGAGGTGCATCAGCCAGCCAAATGGCGATGTTGGGATGGACATAGATAAATTGCTTGTAATCTATCTCCAAACTGCACTTGTTAGCTACAGTAAAAGACAAAAAATAAGTTGGCGAAAAAGAAGATACTGATGACTGTCACAACTACAAAGATTGAAGAAAATATATTACCCGACACCATTTCATTAATCAGACGCACATACTCAAAATCTCCATGTTCATTCTTCGGATTGACATAAGTGAGTAAGAAATCCTTGAATTTCCTGGCTATGAAACGGCGGACTTCATCTCTTGTAACCCATTCTCTAAGGGTTCCTTGAACTCGGTACATCTCATACCCAGCTTCATCATCAAAATCATCCTACATTACATGACCAAGTAAATAAAATCAACAATGATGCTTATAGAATATCTTTTTCAAAAGGAAAATAAATTCAAAGTTATCTTTTTCGAAAGGAAAATAAGTTCAAAGTTGAAAGTACCTCATACTGATCATCCTCATTTTGATCAGTGGTTGGATTATCCTCCCTTGAGTGTTGTCCTCGTTGTGACCTTCCAGGTGAACTATTCATCCCATCAAGATCATCATCACTTGGTGGTATAGATGACCTGTGATCAGCTCTGGCCCTTTTAGAAGGCCTATAACTGTCATCATCAGTATCTGCAATAGATTACAGATTAACAATCAACACCATAACCCTAATGCTCTAACAAAAAACTTAGCTACCAGTGACGACCTCCGGTATAAAGGGTATAAAGTAACCAGAAGAACGCAAACAGCTACCAATCCATTCACAGAGTAACCCGAAGAGACCAAACATCATAGAATTCATGCTCAAACTAACCCAAAGAGACCAAACATCATATAAACTTTTAGCAATAATGATTAATTTGTCAGAGTAAATCGTGATATATCCTAACTCATGCCCATTCTAAAAAAATCACCAGGAATAACTGTCACAAACAATACACCTAAATCCTACAATTAATACCAATTCACTCAATAGTTATAATTCAACACCCACTAAGGAGAGATTGCCTAAAACAATTAGTTACAATCAGCCAATTTTGAACAATTAAAATTGCAAACCCTAAATCAATTCATAATTTAATAAATACAATAATGAATAAAAGAAATCGTAATTAAGCATGGATAAGGCGGCGAAATGAAAGAAAAAGAAATGGTTACCCTGGTCGTGAAGAAGCTGAGGAAGTTTAGTCCTATTGGAAGTACGGCCATCGCGAGTGTCAAGCTCAACTTCAGCAGCCCTACGATCCTCCATGATCTGATCAAAATCTCTCTCGTCTTCAACAGAATCATCCAATCCAACAGATTCGAACTGGTCAGCTTCATCCATTCTCCGATAATCCCTGTTCAACACCAATTCATTCCATTAACAACATAACTAAAATACACAAAATACAAAAGGAGCATAAAATTTAAAAAAAAAAAAAAACAGAAATGAAAAAAGTACTGACTCGAGAAAGTTATCGTTGTAGAGATCTTCTCCGTCTTCATCTTCCTCTGGCTCAGGCTCGTCGCGAATGATGTCGGGATCGACGGAAGCTTCGTCGTCGGAGGCGCGACTGGTGTGAGTGTGAGGAAGTTGATCGGTGTTGAAACCGATGGATGGAGATGTAGGCGAATCGGGAGTTGAAGGGGGAATTCCTGGCTCCATTGTTGTCTTCTGAACTCTAGCACTTTCACTCTCGCTCTCTCTCGATTTGATTTTGGTTTTCTCTGGTTAGGGTTGTAACTTCTGAGGGTTATCAATCGGTGGAGTTCCCGTTTTTTGGCGGGAAAATGTTGGCGCCAATTCTCTTACTTGTTGGGCCGTTACTCTCTTCTTATACCCGGCCCAGGTTGGGTCCATGTTCCGTTGGGCTTTCTTATATGAGATTGTGTTATTGGGCTTTTTTGGTCCCTTCTTCTCCAATATCGCATTTTACAATTTTGATATAAATTGAAAAAATGTATAAATAAAAGAAAGATTATAATTTTTTATTTAGTTATTGTGTGATTGAATTTGATCTATTCAATAAAAAAATTAATTTGACATCAATTAATAAAATTTATAATTAATAAGGTTTATTTATTAAGCAAAGTAAGTTATCTCGTAATCTCATAATTATTTTTGACGTCGAAGTACCCCCGCTTATTAATTATTGATACATTTCGATTAATTAATAAGTTGTAAACTTTGCATGTAATGTTATTAATTTTATAGTACAATTGAAAATTGAAAATGGGTGGTTGGATAGTTTAACTATTACTCTGTGTTATGTTAGTTGAGTTAAATAAATATAAATTATTGATTTAAAATTTAACATCTGACCTTAATATTTATTTATATTTATTTATTATTATATATAAATAGTTGATATTTATTGATCAATAATTTTAAAAAAATTAACATTGAAAAAGTGAGATGTTTTTACAGCAAATATGATGAATATTATCGAATGGTGAAGTAGTTTAGATTTTGCTTACTAGATATGGATTTATTACCATTGGATTTTCAAATAATCTCATAGTCAAGACACTACGAGCCATCTAATATTTTCCGATGAGTCAAAATAATTGATTTTATTTTTAATTTATAAATTTAAATACTATTTTTTAAATCAAGACCTTTAATTTTAATAAAACAATCACAACACATACATGACTACATAATTGTAAGGTTTTAGTGACTATAAATACGAGAAAAGAGGAAGAAAAGAGATGTTGAGTTTTGTGCGCATAGAGTGAGGAGAAGGGGAGGCTACAGAGAAAATTATATATTTTTCTAAAGTAATGTAACAATTTTTTATTAGGGACTAGGATTTATTTTTATTGCATCTAACAAAATCCTCCAGTCACAAAGTCACCTTTTTATATCCATCTAACTGAGATCGAACGACCTTATTCAAGTTTAATATTTCTTTAATTATAAAATAAAAGGTAAATTATTTTCTTAGCCATATAATTAATATTGAATCGCCGATGCCTGATATCATTAAGATAACATAAGTAAATTAAAACAAACTTACCACATATAATTCAATTGGATATAATAAAGTCATTTTAATAATATAATATTGAGTCTCTTTTTTTTTTTAAAAAAAGTGATTTTCATTTTTTTAAATAATTTTATAAGAATATTTATAAATATATTGCTTCCTGATTTCTAAAATAGTATTTTAATTTTATTTTTTATAACTTAAAAGAAAAATTTGACATTTAATAACTTCGATGTCAATTATTAAATATTTTAATATAGTAAAAATCACATAATTTAATAACTTAGCTTGTAGTATCCTGTTATGAACAAAAAAAGGAATCACCAATTAAATTTCTGAACAGCTGTATAGAGCTTGAAGGATATGCTACAGGAGTGGAGAAAAGTTGGAAAGAGCCTATCTCAGGGAGGCCAATGTATACTCTTTGGCACAAATTAAAGAGACTACAAGCAACCATAAGGGAAATTACTAAACCTCTAACTGACCTGCCCAATAAGATTTAGGGAAGCTTTACTTGAAGCACAAAATAGCCTTGCAGCTGGCAGATTGAATGTCCAAAAAATTGATAAAGTCAAGAGATGCGCTGAGACTTTGATTAGATGGCATGAGGTAGAGGAACAAAACTTGCAGCAAAAATCAAAAATTGAGTGGCTTCGATTAGGGGATGGGAATAACACATATTTCCATGCCACAATAAAAGCTAGATATAAACAACAAACTATGAAGGGTCTATACAGAGATGATGGAACTTAGGTGCTAACAGATGAGGAAATCAAGGAGGAGGTTTTATCTTTTTACCGCAAACATTGATGGGCAGGGCTGATGATCATCTGAATGGTATTGATGCACATGCTATGAGATAAGGTGCACAACTTACTTGGGAGCAAAGACAATACATGATACAGCCTGTGACTGAGGAGGAGAATTACAATGCCCTCAGGAGTCTTGGAAACCTGAAGTCTCCAAGGATAGATGGATTTGGTGCCAAATTTTTTAAAACAAGTTGGTCAACTATAAGGCCATGAATATCAGAATATATAAGGCCATGAATTACACAATGGTGACTCTCATTCCCAAGAAGGAGGAAGCCAGAACTATAAGAGACTATAGACCTGTCTCATGTTGCTCTACACCCTACAAAATCATATCCAAAATTCTAACCTACAGATTGGGGAAAGTAATAGGCAGTATTGTGAGTAGCAACCAAGCAACGTTTGTACCATGGCAAAATATCCACAACCACATCCTCCTGGCTTTTGAGCTTATTAGAGGATACTCTAGGAAAGAGGGGACTCCAAGATGTGTGATGTAGATAGACTTACAAAAAGCCTACGACACGGTTGATTGGAGAGCTCTCGAATGCATTCTTAATGAAGTGGGCATCCCTAGACAATTCACTAATTGAATCATGAAAACGGTTTCAACTGTATCCTATCATTTTCAGATCAATGGAGAGTTAATTTCTGCCATGCCAACTAAACATGGACTTAGACAGTGGGATCCCATTTCCCCTCTTCTCGTTGTTCTATTTATGGAGTATTTGAATAGATGTTTTCACAAAATGAAGAAAAATCTAGACTACAACTACCACTCCCAGTGTGAGAAGGTAAACATCACAAACCTTAGCTTTGCTGATGATTTACTCTTATTTGCTCGAGGAGACATTATTTCTGTGGATCTCATAATGAAGACTATCCATAGTTTTTCAGCGGCTACTAGGTTAAAGATGAATGCTAGTAAATGTAAGATTTATTTTGGCAGTATGGATGAGAACACCAAGCAGGAGATAAAACTCTTAACAGGTTTTTCTGAAGGGCCACTCCCATTCCGATACTTAGGAGTCCCTATAACAACTAGGAAACTGAATTGTCATCATTATACAAGTTTGGTGGAGAAAATAGTTGGGAGGATAACCCATTGGAGTGCTCGACTATTAAGCTATGCAGGTAGAATTCAATTACTGAAGAGCATCACGTTTGCAGTCACCAACTATTGGATGCAATGCTTTCCCCTCCCTAAGCATGTGATCCACAAAATAGATGCGATTTGTCGTAGTTTTATATGGACAGGTGGCAAGGAAATTAGCATAAAATCACCAATCTCGAGGGATAAAGTCTGTAGGCCGAAATGTAATGGTGGAATGAATTTAATTTCTCTGCAAATCTAGAATCAGGCTACATTATCTAAGCTGCTCTAGAACATAAGCTGTAAACCCAACAGTCTTTGGGTTCGTTGGGTTCATGCCTATTACATGAAGAAAGATAAAATTATGGATGTGAAGATTAGAGTAAGCTGATCTTGGATCTTGAAAGCAATTCTAAAGTAGAGAGACAGTGTGAATAAGATGCATGTTTGGCATATGATGCAACAGAAGAAAGTATTCCACATGAAGACCATGTATATTGCCCTGTTGAATATTGAGCAAAAGGTTAGCTGGATCAATCTGATGTATCACAATGATGCTAGGCCAAAGGCCATTGTTATCCTTTGGCTCACGTGTCACGAAAGGCTAGCGAGTAAAGGAAGACTCCACGAGTTGGGTTTTATGGATAACAACATGTGCAACTTCTGCCCCAATGCTGAAACAGTCCAACACCTGTTCTTTGAGTTTGACAAGATGAAGCAGATTTGGAGGAAAGTGCTAAGATGGCTGCAAGTTACCCATGAACCTGAAGATTGGAGTGGAAAGGTTAATTGGCTAATCCAGAATTGCAAAGGGAAGGGAAAAAGAGCCACTCTGTTAAGAATGGCGATTGCAAAAACACTATACGAATCCTGGCAACATAGAAACGACATTAGCTTTAGAAAGATTGTGAATAATACAAACATTAATGAGAAAATTATAAACACTATAGTCTATAGAGCCTGGAACAATTTCAAGCTAAGAGATTATGTAGCTAGATTAATGCTATAAGAGTTCTTGATTTAGATTTGTCTTTTTTGGGCTGGATCCAAGCGATCGCCTTGTATAGCTTGTTTTTTGAATTAATAAAAGTCTCTTTTAATTAAAAAAAATCACATAATTTAATAAATAAATTCTCTAAAAAATAATACTTTTGAAGCAATTATTCAAAATATATTTCTATTTTAATTATTATTTCAATTTAATTATTAAAAAAAATGTTCCTTATAAATTAAATATTTATACATATTTTTAATAGATTGATATAAATCCATTTCACAACTAAAATTAATTGGCAACCATTATTTAAATGAGGTTATCTTACAAGTATTAACGTTTTAACCACGATTTTTTTAATTATTGTTTTTAGGATAAGAAAACACTATGCTTCTAGAGTGTGATTTAAAACATCTACAATTTAAAAATTAATAAATTAATTAATAATTGTCCGTTATGCTATTCACACATTTTTATAAATGCGGCTTAAAGTGTTTAAGGGACAGATTTTATAAAAAAAAAACTAGTAAGATACTCGTGCGATAAATTTATTTAATATAATATAAAATATATTTAAAAATATATTTAAATTTAAAATAAATTAATTTTTATTAAATAAAAAATTTATTATTATATAAATTTAATTGTATTAAATAAAATATTGTCTTTCAAATAAAAGAAATTGTTGATTAAAATAAAAATATATAAATTATATTGATAATGACCTATTGACCCATGAGATGATACAGTTTATTATCGTACTTATATAGAAATGTAATAGATTTAAGATAATTTAACTATATAAATTTAGATTTGTCTATAGTTATATTAAAGACAATTAGGGAAGACAAGTAGACCCAAACCCGCGGGCCTCACCTGCATCCGAACCCGAGTCAACGGATAAAAATCTGAATTGACTGGATTTGAGTTCGGATGTTATCCGATACTTCGGATGCGGGTTTGGGCAGTATGAAACCCGCACCCGAAATTCAAAATCACACTCGCTTATATATATATATATATATATATATATATATATATATATATATATATATATATATTGGAAAATTGTAGAAAAAAATGTATTTTATGTATTTTGTTGCTGGTTCGGGTTTGGGTGAAAAAACTCGAATCCAACGGGTGTGGGCGTGGGTGTGAGTGTTATTTTGCCACCCAAACAACCTTTAGGTTCGGGTACGAGTTTGGATAGTGCAAAACTCTCATCCGACCGGTTGTCATCCCTAAAAACAATATCTTTTAGGCTTTTTAATGTAACTACATAACCCGTTAGTTTGTGATGTGCAAGTCTTTGTTTGAACTCTTTTTTAATGTAATAGATGGTTGGAATCCCTTACAAGTAATATGAAAGCAAAGAGAACCTTGTGTCATTTCAACAAACAAAATCAAAATAGTTTACATAAAGCAAAAATTCTAGAAAAAAATGGAGCAACACGTGATCAAAGCATAATAAAGAAACCATCAACACTCCAATTTATAGTCTTCTATTGATTTTTTTTCTACTGATACGACGAGAATGCAATTGTTGGACTACTATTAATCGGGACTAAAGTTGATAGTTAAGGAATTTGAAGCAGGCTGCGGACAAATATCATACCAACAACATATGCCTGCACCAGGAATAGAATTTGAAGGAGATATTAATTAATATTGCACATCATGATCAAATAGATTTTCTATATCAGTAGAGTGTTAAAAAATTTAAAGTTCTATTTCTTTTTTCAATAGATCCTCTTATACATAATACAAAAATGGAAACAATATATTACGAGAGAAAATAAGAGATGAATAAATTTAAGTGTACTGAGTAAACAAGTTGCAACAAACATTAAAAAATTGGAAATGCTATTCTTACACCAATTCTTACACCTACACCGTATGTACGGACGACATTGTTCATGTACGGATGACATTGTTCATGTACGGACGAATACTATTCATGTACGGCGTGAATACTATTCATGTACGAACATTTATTTTTAATACCTAAACATGCATTAACCAACTTCATTACTGTATTAACCAATTTTTTACACTGCATTAACCAAGTTTGATGACTGCTAAAAATTATTTTTAATACTTGGATGTTGCATTAACCAACTTTATTACTGCATTAACCAAATTTTTACACTGCATTAACCAAGTTTGGTGACTGCTAATAATTATTTTTAATACCTGAATGTTGCATTAACCAACTTCATTACTGCATTAACCAAATTTTTACACTACATTAACCAAATACGATGAACAGTGTTTGATGTAAGTATTTGGTGTAATAAATAGTGTAACAACATCATTACTCTTAAAAAATAGATGCAGTCCTTAAGCACTGACATCATAAGACTATGATCATCTTGTGATATTTAAGTGTACAATTAATATACAACTATTAGTCATATACTAAAGGTTCATGAAACATTTTCAATTAAGTAATATTCCTCATATTCCTTTTTCTACTGAAGCATTTCTTACCATCACAATCATAAAACAAACAATTAATCATAAGTATGGTCTATCTTACAAGTATTAACGTTTTAACCACAATTTTTCTAGTTGTTGCTTTCAGGATAAGAAAACACTATGCTTCTAGAATGTGTTTTAAAACATCTACGATTAAAAAAATTAGTGCATTTAATTAATAAGTGTTGGTTATGCTATTCTCATATTTCTATGGAGCTATGCTATTTTGACAATTTTTTCCTACACCTGCGTATCTTACACCTTACATCGTATAAAACAATAAATTTAAATGGTTTTGCACAGAAATCAAGGTAAATAAAATATTAAAAATAAAATTAATATGTATTATGCATAAAAATAGGTGTAGGTGTTAAAAAGGGGTGTAAACATATCATTTCTCATTTCTATAACTGTGGCTTAAAGTATTTAGGGGACAAACTTTATCAAAAAAATTGAGAATTGCCAATGCAAAATAGTAGTATTTTATCTCTTTAGGTTACAATTGTTTAGCCATGGTTTATTCTTTCATTGCCTAAAGTAAAAAATGTTACAGGGATATTTGTGAATACACACAATCTTGCGGCGTTTAATATGATATTAAAATATCCAAATAACACCTCTTTTAACATACATGACTATTATTGTTAAATTCAAGTATGATTGGTTAAGTTTCACATCACCTATAAATGGTTAGAATAATGGAATTATAATAGAGGTGTCTTTCTCTTATGGTCTTGGAGCATTAGGTCAATCATTGCTTCCACCTTTTCCAAACTCCTTAACAAGTAGTATCAGAGTCTAATTTGACTCAGTGGAAAACAAAACGTATAAAGAGTGAATAGTTAAGTTCCATATCACTTATGAATGCGAGGGTCTTAAGATTTTGTGTGGAGAAACAGGGCCGGTCCTAACATTTTAGAGGCCTAGGGCATATAATAACAATAGAGTCTTAGTAAAAAATATAATTTTTTAAAAAAGAATATCATCTATTTAAATTATAAATAATATCAACAACATCAAAATTAGTCATTTATGCGTGTAACTAACATTAAAAAAATGTGATATTCTAATTAATATTTGGTATCAGGAGCATCTCAAATAATTTAAAAGCATCTTCCAATTTTAAAAGTCGGTCTTTGATAAAAAAATTAAAATAAATTAACAAGAATCATATTTTATTTTAGTTGTAATTAACATTAAAAACTAAAAAAGAAAAAAAAATTATGTATAAATATTTCAATGTCCGAACTAAAAACGTTCTTACGATTGATGGTGCATGCATTTATTTTTTAAAATTATAGTTTTTTTTTTCTTTTATTTATTTAACCTAAATTTTTTTATTAGAAATATGACTCGTAAAAATATTTTATCATAAAAGTTTAAGAGAAAATGACCAACCACGATCATGAATTCCGTCAAGTCAGACGATAATTTTTAAAAAATGTATATGACATGAAAAAACGATATGTTCTTATTAAATAACAGTGTAAAACTTTTCTGTAAAATAACTTAAAATATCACTATTCTGTAAAATTTATGTTTTAAAAAATGAAATAAAAAAATTAAAAAATCCAAATGATTAACTATTCAGCACAAAATTACATTATATAAATAAATAAAAAAATCACATTTAGAAAATGGCCATATTATTGTCAATTTACTGTAGCTTGTTATTTTGACAGTTTTTAAAATCACTTGATTGATTTAGAAAATGGCCATATTATATTATTGGCAACTTACTGTAAATAAAAAGAAAAAACATGCATATATACTTGTTTCAGGAATCGTCTTGCTGTAGCTTTTTATTTTGACAGTTTTTAAAATAAAATGGAAAAAAATGTATATACAAATTTCAGGAATCAATCACACAACCTTACCATAAGAGAAAACGCGCAGGACCACTGTGTTGTAGCTACATTATTGTATACTTATTCAACACACAATATATATTGATAATTTATTTTATAATTTTTGAAGCCCAAAACCTAAAAAAAATATGAGGCCTTTATGAAGAAGTGGCGTCTCTCTCCTTGGAGTAATATGCTTGATGTTGTTTTTGTCTTTCCTAGACTAAAAAAAATTATGACCCTTGAACATTTTCGTTTGGTTTTGATCATTGTAAACATTACTGATATAAACGAATAGTTGCTAAGTGAATAAGTGTCGCATGTGTATTGGTATGCAGTGTATTAGATCATGAGGGGAGCATTCATATTGAGTTAAAAGAAACTACACAAGTGAGAAAGACACATTACTACAAAAAAAACATTTTACCTCGGACGCAAAATACATCTAACTTTGGCTACATAAACGAGGTAATGAAGGGCGTCGTGAAAAGTTTTCACATTGTCCCTCGGTTTAAAACACCAAGGGAAAATTCATATGCACATAGGTTCGAACCCTAGCTTCTGCACTTTTAATATTTTCAAAACTAGTGCATCATACCTCTCAGTTTATCAGTAGAACCAAGGGGTAAGATATATTGTTTTTTTTAACTCGTTACAAACTACAAAATATTAATAAATTGACTGTTTACTCAGAATATTACATTGTTTATATAAAATATTTCTGTAAAAATATATAACAAATTTTAAATCCGACTCATCGTTATCACTATGTTTACCGTGAAATTTGGTAAACAACCACTAGTTTCTTTTTTTAAAAAAGGTTACTTGTAGGATCGAAGTGCATAAGTTCTTCTAAGTTTGTACAAGTTTGCATTAAAAAGTAAAGGACTTCGACAAAAGCGAAATCTTGAAAAATTAAAGTAAGATAAATAAAGAGTAAACACTAGTGCAGAAAATACTTTTTACATCGGGCGAAAAGTACATTTTACATCGGGTCTGAAACCGATGTAAATCCAAGCGATGTAGTAAATCCAGTACATTTTACATCGGTCCAAAAACCGATGTGAAAATCATGATACCGCATCGGTTTCACGTATAGACCGATGTAAAAAGTATGTTTTTACATCGGCTTTGTAGTTGGCCTGATGTAATTTTTTCTGTAATTTTTTCATGAAAAGGCCAGTTTCATCTCCTGTAAGTTTTTTTACCTAATTTTTCATATTTTGCCAATATCACACAACCCACACTTAGATCACTATTTTATATTTTTCTAACAACTAGTGAAGCATAATTTCATTGCACGAAATTGTTAGGAGATTATATATATATATATATATATATATATATATATATATATATATATATATATATATATATATATATATATATATATATATATATATATTCTTTCAAAATGAACAAATGATTTACAAGTAAATGATTTACAAGTATCAATCTAGGTTACACACAATTGTACAAAATTATAAGTTATGGTGGAATACTACAATAACAAAACAAGTGAAACCATACAAAATCCAACCATTTATAAGTCTTTTCCCGTCCTTGAAATACCAACATGCAATCCACAATAAGAGCATTTGTAGCTTCGATAGACAACACCAAAATCACACATTTGCTGACAATAAAAAATAACACCAATTAACATCAGCAGACAACACCAAAATCAATAAACTAAAATCTCACACACACACACATACATATACATATATATATATATATATATACATATATATATATATATATATATATATACATATATATATATATATATATATATATATATATATATATATATATATATCCACAATTTATTTCTGATTCAGCCCTACTAAACTACATCAACAGTTGCTGAACATTTTATGAAAAGAAATTATAATATCGATTCGTACAAAATAAATCATAAAACATAAAACTGCTCTAAACAAAAGAATGTGTCTTCTTATGCATACCGTATAACAAGTTCAGAAGTCTCGGTATCCCATTGAAGAACACAGAATTTGTATCTTTCAGTAGCAATAAACAAAAAATCTTGTGCTTCACCCTGTTTAATCCATGAACACTTTAGTATATGCGAAATAAACTAAATATTATATAGCATCCAAGAAATAAAGATGTATTATTCTCACATGAGGGCGAAAAAGTTCAAGCGTAACAATTCTTCCATATAATGGCACATCCGGGATAGACTGCAAAGAGAACATTCATTCTATTACATAATCAACCAAAAGTAACAAATTGATTGAGATCAAAATCAAAGAAGTTCTAGTAAAAAGATCCACTACAAAAAATTTATATTTCCCAAGTAATCAAACTTCATGTCCTGGCAGTTTTTGAAGTTTGTATATTCTAAGTCATCATCTATGAGAAGCTAAGAGCAATACCCAGTCCTTGCCATGGCAAAGCACAAATCATAATTGGACGACAAATGTGTGGATTATGGTTTACAAAAAAACATCCATCCTAAAGTGATATCAACAACAAGATCCGTCACAAAATTCAAATCATCCATTGTTGCATTGAATAAAAACATTCCAAATAATAAGAATAAAAAAACACTACCCAAGCACATGACATTCTTAAGATGAAACAATCACCAATTAAAATAAGGTTAATATCACTTCAACAACCATAAAAAATTGGCTACTATATATGCTCCAGTACCAAAACCATGGATTGCTAACAAATAGTTAGACCAACTAAAGTTGGATACGATTGATTTCTAAAACTAGCCTTAAATATTTCCTGCAGCTACATTACATAGATTTATCAAAGAATCAAAGTCTCTGCCACACCTTTAGAATATTTCCTACAGCTACAACTATAGAATAACTTTAGATACCATTTATCATCCACTTCAACTTATCAACTTATATGTAGTTAAAATCAATCTTTCTAATTCAAAGATATTGACCCAGCCTTCCTATACAGTAACACAACACAACCCTTTGGAACCTTCAATTCTAAAATAAATAAAGTTTAGCATGACTTCTTAAATCTTACCATCATAATCATTATAACCATTATCATTTACACTCACTTCATATCAGGCACAGTGTAGGAAAATAATACTGTAAAGAAACCAAAATGATTTTTTTAAATTAAGAAATTTATAAATAATTAATTTGTCTAATATTTATCACAAAAAGTGGATCAAACCAACCACAAATGCAATCATGGACAACAGTTTTCACCTAAATAACATAAACAACATCATTAAACGTTTAAAAACTTGATCCAAGACTATCAGTAGATACAACTCATGAGTCAAAAACAATATCAAAGAGGAAACCAAACCACCAATTCATAATACAAAATGCTATGTAAAAATGAAATGCTAAACTTTTCTAATAATAAAAATGCATGTGGTCAAAAAATCAAAACTGAGTTTGAAATCAAAAGTTGTCACAAGCGCCTCAAAATGGGAATCAAATCCAAGTATAGTGTTTAATAACATTCATGAAGTAAAGTTGTGAGAGAATATATCTCACCAGCCCTAATGTAATACCAATCGGGATCATAGGGAGCCAATTCTTTGAACTTTGCAATTTTCACAATATCAGTCTATTCAGGCAGCTCCATCTATTTAGAAGATAAACAAATAAATTTCAACTTAAAAATAGCAATTAGAAACAATACCACCAGTCATGAAAACAAAAATGACAAAAACCACCTATTTCCCAATTCAATGAATGAAAAAAAATCTGATTCCCAAAATCACAAAACAATTCTATGTATGGATAAGCTTTAACAAAAATGATTTTACTCCAAAAACATATAAAAAAAAAATCTGATTCCCAAAATCACAAAACAATTCTATGTATGGATAAGCTTAACAAAATTTACTCCAAAAATATATCAACAAAAAGCTGATGAGGCTTGAATAAATCACCTCTACAAACTCTATATTTTCAATTAATAATGGGATGCTTGGTTCATAATTTAATCAGAAAAGTAAATTGAAAGCTCTATTAGGATGCTGCAACAAAAAACTGATTATTTCCTTGAAATAAGCTAATCCAAACAGAAGTTAAGCCAATAACACCAGTTGGAGATAGAAACCAAAATTCTTCATATCAAACACTAATTGATTAATTAATCAACTTAATTATTTTCTAGTGTAACACACTAATAAAAATCGATGAATTTCAAACAGACGTCAAATCTTCTCCAAAATTTCAAACATAAAAAGATCCAAAAGAAATCATACCTTGCCGTTTGAGATGAGCGGAGTAAGCCTTGGCGAATTCGTGAGGAGAAATTCCTTCACGGTTATCAAAGAAGCCATGGCTAATGCTGATTATCATAATCGCAAATGCTTTCGCGGCTGAGAGAGTGAAGAACGAACACAATGCCAACTAGGGTTTCAGTTTCATTTGCTATTAAATAGAAAGAAGAGGTTTCGGCAAAAGAAAGAAGAAAAACAAAATAATTTTTGTGTTGGAAAGGAGGCTATGCAGTCGCACAGGCAGGCTGAACCGGAGGTGGGTCACCGTCGGACTGGGTTTCGCCGTGGGCAGGTGGCTTGCTGTGTCGTGGTGGCTCGATGTGTCGTGGAGGGAGATCTACGGCGAAGCTGTCGTGGTCGCGCACAGAAATGAAAGAAAAGAAATTTTATTTTGTGAGTGAAGGAGGCTAGGGTTAAGTTGGAACTAGTGGGAGACTTTTTCCATCGGGTAATATATGGGCCGATGTAACAGGCCTTTCTGGTAGACTTTTCCCATCGGGTAATGTATGGGCCGATGGAAAAACCTTTATAAAATTTTTTTGTCTTATTTACAGTAATGCCACCGTGTAGACTTTTCCCATCGGGTATTGTATTAGACGATGGGAAACCCTTTTCTGGTATACTTTTTCCATCGGATATTATATGGCCTGATGTAAAAGCCTTTATAAAAAAATTAGTTTTATTTACAGTAATGCCACCGTGTATTGCATTTTTAATTTTTGAGTTATTTTTTCCATCAGCTCCATTAAATATCTGATGTAAAATCCCTAAATCAATTTTTTTTCACATCAATTTGTTATAAAACCTGATGTAAAATTTTTTGACATATATTTTTCACATCAGTTATCTTTATACTTGATGTAAAATCTTGTAACCAAATGTAATATTTTTAGTAGTGAAAATTGCTGGAAATGCAAAGGACTTCGACAGTGGTCAAAATCTTGATAGTTGAAAATAGATGAAACTGAATTGAAAAGAAATGAACTTGAAATGCAGAAAAATTAAGTTAAAATAAAAGACTTTGCATTGAATGAAATTGATGTTCGAATACATACATTGCACTCAATTTACTCGTTTCTCGCTTTACTTGGGTATTTTGAGTATAATGAGCTTTTGTAGTAAATTCAACACACCGAATTCTAACTCTAGAACTACTATTCATACAAAATGTAAAACTAACTGCCTGTAACGTTGTACTCCTAAGGAATCGACACGTCATTTCAGTGTGTATTTCACATTCATTTCATCTTCCACGTGTATCTCCTAATGCAGATAAGAACAAAAAACACTTACTTGCCTTTGCTGAAGGTCTCCACCGTCCTTGTCAAACTATTTGTTTATTTTCTTGTTTTAAAACTACTAAGTCATAAGCGCTATTGTGAACACAAGGACTTTGACACCTTCCTTGTTGAAGCAGTCATGTCGAAATATCTCCAACATGTCTGTCGAAAAGCACCTCCATAACCATTCAAATTCCACCAAATGCTTCTTCAATATCTTTCTTGGTATGCAGAGATTTGAGGATGTCGAAAAATCCCAACTAACACTGTTAGTGAAGATCAGATGTTGGATCCTCGTTTCATTGAAATGTCGGAGAAGAAAAAATGTTGGGTGCAATACATTCGAGATCCTTTTTGCATTTATCTGTTTCTGATGAGAAATAAAAAAGTCAAATAAAATAAATATAAGATTATTGAAGAACACGTCAAAAAAATGATTATTGAAGAACACAAACCTTAAACCCAATTTATTTTCTGTGCTTGCAATCCATTGTAGAGAACCTTACCAAGTTTTTTACGCTTCAAAGTTTTCATGTTATATATTTTATTAATAATTATTAATATTCAACATATTTTTATAATGGATGTCTGTTAGGTTTCACGCAGATCACTAATGCAAGTTTCTTGAGCATTAATACTCATGAAATGGATGACAAAAAATGTTTAAGAATAGTGATCAATATCCTCAATAATCCCGCCAAAATTATACCCCTAATTTTTTACATAAACCGAGATAAAATGTATTTACCCTCGATTTCAGTAGAAAACCTAGGTGAATAAGTTTTTTTAATATTAAATTGTTTATATAAAATATTAAATTACTTTATTACATCAAATGCAGTGTTATCATAGTAGCTGTTATTCTCAAAGAAGAACATATCTTCGATGTAATTCAGATTCTGTTGGATACATTTTATGCTCATTCTTTTTAAGTTCTATGGATTGCATGTATCCAACTTCTAAGGAGTTATCTGTTAAAACTATGGAATTATCTGTTCCAACTATAGGAAATATTTTTTCTGCACTTGCAATCCATCATAGAGAACTTTTCCAAGCTTCTTTAAGTTCCAAGATTTCATTATCTTGAACAAATGTTTTTATGCTTTCACAAGAAAGATATATATATATATATATATATATATATATATATATATATATATATATATATATATATATATATATATATATATATATATATATATATATATATATATATACACAGTGGTGAATGTAGATGGTTTGTTATGTATTGCTGTTTTGACAATATCTTAAGCATTGTTCCTTTATGAATATAAGGTAGAGATTCGTTATTGTAGTTGTGTAACATTTCCCATCGATTTTGTTAAAAAACCAGAGGGGAAACATATTTTCTTTTTTAAATAGAAAAATAAAATAAGTAAATCTCTCGGTTTTAGAAAAAATCGAGGTGATATATTTGAAGCAAAAATTGTAAATGATACAAATTTGAAAGTAACATTTCATGTTTCCATTTCAATTTTTTTACCATACACCATTATTTGTGTGCAATTTACAGCAAGTTTAAGAATAAATTTTTCCATGTTGTCAGCCAAGGAAAGTAATATTGTTTTTTTATTGACAACATAGGAAAGTTATTCCAAAAATATAACAACAACAACAACATCAATACCATTATGTGAGATAAATTGCAATGGCAAAAAAAATATTTAGTTCAAGATTGTAGAACATTGAAGATTTTTTCTTTCTTGTCATCCATCCCACAAGAGTGATGCATACACGTTTGAGGCAGGGCCGGCTCAATCAAACTGGTGGCCCTGTTCTAATTTTGAAAATCGATCCAACTTTTTTTAAAAAATAAAATAATAATAATAATAATAATAATAATAATAATAAACACATTAAAAATATAATTATATATTAATTGAAAATAGACTAACTAATGACTTTTGCTCAATCACATTTTTTTATATATTTTGTTATAGATTTTTTTAATTTATTAAACTTTTCTTATAATATTTTTTTTTATTAATACTAATATAAAATTGAACCTTCCAAAATTTGAGATCTCCCCAAATATAGGACTCTATATGTCTGTCGAAAAGCACCTCCATAACCATTCAAATTCCACCAAATGCTTCTTCAATATCTTTCTTGGTATGCAGAGATTTGAGGATGTCGAAAAATCCCAACTAACACTGTTAGTGAAGATCAGATGTTGGATCCTCGTTTCATTGAAATGTCGGAGAAGAAAAAATGTTGGGTGCAATACATTCGAGATCCTTTTTGCATTTATCTGTTTCTGATGAGAAATAAAAAAGTCAAATAAAATAAATATAAGATTATTGAAGAACACGTCAAAAAAATGATTATTGAAGAACACAAACCTTAAACCCAATTTATTTTCTGTGCTTGCAATCCATTGTAGAGAACCTTACCAAGTTTTTTACGCTTCAAAGTTTTCATGTTATATATTTTATTAATAATTATTAATATTCAACATATTTTTATAATGGATGTCTGTTAGGTTTCACGCAGATCACTAATGCAAGTTTCTTGAGCATTAATACTCATGAAATGGATGACAAAAAATGTTTAAGAATAGTGATCAATATCCTCAATAATCCCGCCAAAATTATACCCCTAATTTTTTACATAAACCGAGATAAAATGTATTTACCCTCGATTTCAGTAGAAAACCTAGGTGAATAAGTTTTTTTAATATTAAATTGTTTATATAAAATATTAAATTACTTTATTACATCAAATGCAGTGTTATCATAGTAGCTGTTATTCTCAAAGAAGAACATATCTTCGATGTAATTCAGATTCTGTTGGATACATTTTATGCTCATTCTTTTTAAGTTCTATGGATTGCATGTATCCAACTTCTAAGGAGTTATCTGTTAAAACTATGGAATTATCTGTTCCAACTATAGGAAATATTTTTTCTGCACTTGCAATCCATCATAGAGAACTTTTCCAAGCTTCTTTAAGTTCCAAGATTTCATTATCTTGAACAAATGTTTTTATGCTTTCACAAGAAAGATATATATATATATATATATATATATATATATATATATATATATATATATATATATATATATATATATATATATATATATATATATATATATATATATATATATATACACAGTGGTGAATGTAGATGGTTTGTTATGTATTGCTGTTTTGACAATATCTTAAGCATTGTTCCTTTATGAATATAAGGTAGAGATTCGTTATTGTAGTTGTGTAACATTTCCCATCGATTTTGTTAAAAAACCAGAGGGGAAACATATTTTCTTTTTTAAATAGAAAAATAAAATAAGTAAATCTCTCGGTTTTAGAAAAAATCGAGGTGATATATTTGAAGCAAAAATTGTAAATGATACAAATTTGAAAGTAACATTTCATGTTTCCATTTCAATTTTTTTACCATACACCATTATTTGTGTGCAATTTACAGCAAGTTTAAGAATAAATTTTTCCATGTTGTCAGCCAAGGAAAGTAATATTGTTTTTTTATTGACAACATAGGAAAGTTATTCCAAAAATATAACAACAACAACAACATCAATACCATTATGTGAGATAAATTGCAATGGCAAAAAAAATATTTAGTTCAAGATTGTAGAACATTGAAGATTTTTTCTTTCTTGTCATCCATCCCACAAGAGTGATGCATACACGTTTGAGGCAGGGCCGGCTCAATCAAACTGGTGGCCCTGTTCTAATTTTGAAAATCGATCCAACTTTTTTTAAAAAATAAAATAATAATAATAATAATAATAATAATAATAATAATAATAAACACATTAAAAATATAATTATATATTAATTGAAAATAGACTAACTAATGACTTTTGCTCAATCACATTTTTTTATATATTTTGTTATAGATTTTTTTAATTTATTAAACTTTTCTTATAATATTTTTTTTTATTAATACTAATATAAAATTGAACCTTCCAAAATTTGAGATCTCCCCAAATATAGGACTCTATACTTTTGCATAGGAGATAGAACATCACATAAATACTTAAAAGTATAACAATTTGAAGATTAAATCAAACAGCGAATAATAAAAGAAATGAAAGCAAATAAGGGTTTGTGTAAATAATGAGAAACTAGAAAGAAGGAAGTATTAGGAAATTAAATTGTGATGCATCTAGAATTTTAATCTATCACAAAAGAATAAAGACTTTTAAAAAACAAAACAAAAACTATGAATGATTTTTATTTGAGATATTCTAACTACAGCATGAGCAAAGTTATGTAGCAATAAATGAGATATTATAAACAGTAATTAGGAGATATCGTGTCATTATAATCAATTTTGAAAATTAATTGATTAAAAAACCAAATGTTAAAAGAGCTTTATAAGAAGTGATGCTATATTTCAGCAAACCAGTGTAATTTTATCTTCCTTATAATACTAATGAAAACAAAGATAGAGAAAGAAAAAAAAAGGAAAGTTCCACATCGAATATTTGAAATGGTCTGAAGGAAAAACAAGCTATGAAAAGTATCTCGCGCTTTGAATGTGCCAACACTGTCTTGCCAAAACTATGTGGGACCATTTATAATAACTTATAATTAGTATAAATTTTTTCAAGGCTTGTATTTATATTGTAAAAATGGGCCCAATAAGTTTGGGGGCCCTGTGCAACAGAGCTGGTTGCTCCTGCTTTGGGCCGACCCTGGTTTGAGGCGACTACATATAAGTTATGTTTAGAATAACATCTGTTTAATAAGCAGTTTTATAGTAATATCTGATTATTTTATCATTTGGTTATTAAGGAAACCGAAGAGATGGATAATTTAGTTTACACTTATAAAGAAATAAAAACATAAACTGCAATAGTTGAGATTCGAAGCGTGTCCTGAATTGCTTTTTCCCTCGGTTACTTTACAAATCAAGGAAATATGTTGTTTTTTTTTTTAAAATGGCGCGCCTTAGCATTATAGCTCGATTTTTTGTACTGAGATGAAAATTGTCATAAAATATATTATTGTAATAATGACACTGCATCTTCACCTAAAATTTTAAGACGTTAAATTTATGGATCATCTCACTTATATATTGATAACCTCTATTTTTTTTCAAGCAGATATTTATTTTATCGAAGGGTTTTGAATTGGCCCATTTGATCGTCTTTCGCCGAAATTAAAGAAAAGATAGATAATTTATCTTTTCAAAGCTATCATTCAACACAAAAAAATATTTATGTGATAGACCCGTTCCTGAGAAAAAATATAATAAAATTATCTTTCTTATTTTTTCTCAAGATCCCGCTACTAAGAGAGGTGTTTACTTCTTAAAATATGCTACTCCCTCCGTCCCAAATTATAAGAGAAATTCACTTTTTAGATTCATTGGATAATTAATGTATTTGGTATATATATAAACCAGATACATTAATTATTCAATGAATCTAAAAAGTGAATTTCTCTTATAATTTTGGACAGAGGGAATATATACTTAAGTGGATACATGGGAAGAGAGACTTTTATTCTCATTTGTATCATAACACAATGGATGGATGGATGGACTGATGGTTAAAATTTGCTTAAAATTGAGAATTGACATTTTTATGTTTAATGATTAGGTTAGTAATACTCACTTTTACAATTACTTTATAAGACTTTTTTATTGGATATGTGTGTACCACAAATTTAAAAATGGTCATATACGATAATACGAATTCGTTATATAGGAAAAAAAAAGTTAGTTAAGGTGAGTGTTACTACTTACTACTTATATTCTTCTATAAAAGTTAGTTGTTTAATCAATTTTAACTAATAAAAAAAATATTAGTTATTAATATATTTTAATTATCATAAATATAAAGTAAAAGAATAATAAATTATAAATAATATATATTAGAATATAATTAGAAGATAAAAACTAAAATTATATTAAAAATTAAAAATAAAATTTATTTTAGAATAAATTTTTTTGTTAAGTTATTTTAATATTTTTTTTTAGTAAAGATAAGTTGAGCTTTTAGATTGATTAGTTTTTTAAAAATAATTGGACACCGACTAGGTTATCATGTACTCATAATTATTATGGGAGAGACAAGTGAATCTTTATTGTCTTTTAAAAAAAAATAATTGGATTCGCTACGTTAACATTTTGCCACATTCAAGCGGTTATAATATTTATAATTGATAAATTAAGGTCAAGCGATTTATATTTAATACAGATTAAAGTTTTTAAAAATAACAAAAATAGAGACTTCAAAATATAGACCGTCTTTTCAATCCAACAATGAATCATGGTTGGGACTTGGGGTTGCAAAAGGGCGGTAGCCTGCGCACCCGCTAAAAAATAGTAGGTTGGATTAAGATTTTGAGCCGTCGTCCATCAAACACTATTAGAAATACTCGAATTTCCTGCGGATTTACCTGCGGATTTTAGGTAAACTTCCGCAGGAAACACGTTACCTGCGGATTTTCCTGCGGTTCCTTGTCCCCAGCTAAAACCTTCGTGGGTAATATTTTCGGCAGGAAGTTCCGCAGGTAATTCCGCAGCTAAATCCGCAGGAAACATCCGCAGCAAAATCCGCAGGAAATATCCGCAGGTAAATCCGCAGGTAATTTCTATAAAATATAATTTTTTATTTTAATTTACTTTTGAATCATTATAAATTAAATATTAAAACAGTAACTTTTTTACTACTTTTCAACTCTAGCATTTGGAATCTTAGTAGGGAATCCCTTCTTGAATCCTCAAAGTCACAAAAAAAATCTTCAAAGTCACAAAAAAATCTTCAAAGTCACATACCTATTAAACTAGTTGAAACAAAGAGTGGAACAATGAATAATCTAACTGATTCAGCACCTCATGGCTCATGTGGTTATTTATCGAAACCGTAACAGAACCGGGAAATTGAGACTCTGAAGCGTACCTTTTAGTCCAAAATTGGTGAGATTTACTTGGTTGATAGACTTTGTCACATGATCACATGTGACTCCCTCCCAACTACAAGGATTCACAAAATTGCAATCAGCACGAGTCCTACTCATTTATCACAAACTGCTAGAGTATTTACAAAATGATTCAAGTCATTGTGGAATGAAATTGCCCACCTCTTTGAATCAAAAGCAAAGAATATTGTTGACACAAAGGTTTGCAAGCTATCCAACAAATGTTAACAGAATTGCATGAGCATCCATTTAGTTCACTCTTAACTCAAATCAAATCAGCACACACAAAATAAATGGATAGCAGCTAGAAACATCGTGCATCACTACTACAACCTGTTGGAGAATACTTAAGAAGCAAATAGTTACTAATCACAATCTATATGAAAGTAGAAATTGCTGTTATCATCAACTTAGTTCCACATGATAAAGAAAGAGGTGTACCTCATGATAAACTAGTGGTATAGCATTTGAGCCACTTTGCAATTTACTTCCACTTAGTTCCTGCAAAGGAACAATTTCCTTAGCTATGAAGGCCAGTATCTAGAAAAAATTACAAAGAAATCAAATGAAAATGACATTTAAATGAGAAACTCGTTTAAAATAGGTGCATCATCAGTAAGGATAATTCATCTCATCCACAACATATGTTGTGTAGGAAGGTGTCCTAAGATTTATTCCAAGCTCATCCCATGATGTATTTTATAAATTGGATTAGATTGTGAAATTATAATTATAGAAACATATAAATATATTTAGCATCACAATTATTGGACAAAAGTTTCACTAGTGTAGATTCAGAAACATAATATATTTATTACCAAAAAAAAGAAACATAATATATTTAGCATCACAAAAATCAGATCAAGTGTTGGATTAAATATTTATCTTCATCATTATCTACAAAAGCTAAACTATGTTAAAAATTTAGTTCCCCGACGTCCAATTGCCGCATTAAAATTACAGCAGTGGATAGCGAGGGGAACACAATTATAGGCTCCAGTTCAACATTGCAAACACAATTAAAAAAGTGCACACATTATTAAAATTAAGATCTGAAGCCACAAAATTCAATAATTAATAGAAAGAGCTTATGTTTAACATGTTCATAAACTGTTTTGTTTCCAACTTATTTCAATGAAAAAATTCACAACAACTCATACTTTAGTAATAGAAACTAACCTAGAAGAATTATATAATAAGTGCTTAGTTAATAAGAGCTTAACTAACCTCAGCATTGAGAAGGTTTTGAGTACTTCCAGTTTTAGCTGTAATTGCTTCTTCTTCTTCTTCTTCTTCTTCTTCTTCTTCTTCTTCTTCTTCTTCTTCTTCTTCTTCTTCTTCTTCTTCTTCTTCTCCATTATTTCTCCAAAACCCAACATGCTGAAAAACACATGAATGAACATGAGTGAAAAAGGACACAGAAACATAATAGACAGTTCGGTTCCTTCCAAAAATTTGAGTGTCTTGAATATCTCCGTTCCAAATAACTGCTGAAATATAAAAGACATAACTGCTAAAGAAATACATAACTGCCCACTAAACTAAACTATCTCGTGAGCAATTTCGACCCCAATCCTTTTTATCCATATTTTTTATGAGAGGTCTAACAGAAACTTTTAACATCACATTCTGAATTTGTCCAACATGGTGAAGTTGAAGAAATTTCTAAGTTACAACTGATAACAACAATCATCCTCAACAAACATAGAATAAAAGTACCTATCATGTATTCATTCACCTGATAAGCTTCATGATAGAACCTTAGTGCAAAATATGGATGTCCTATACTGTAATACAGATAATTCATATTATTAGTTATAAAATTAATTATTAATTAGCAATGTAACGAATTATTACGTAACATGCTTAAGTGAGATGATTACCTCAAGGCTCACAGAACGTGTTATGCGTTTTGGTTGTGATTGGCATATCCAAACTGAGCGGCATATTGAAGCGTTCCTCTGTGTGTTCACTTTCAAAAGAAAGATATAAAGGAAGTGGGAGTGCTGAAGAAAATGAATCCTATGGAGAACCAGAATTCGCAGGATGAGCAATTTCAAGACTATCCCTAACCTCCATCACCATTTGCAACCTCGCCTGAATAGCTGTTTCCAACCAAAAAAAAACATTAACCAAATGCAACACGGAGAGAAAATATTCAAATCAAAACCAATTGAACAACACAAAGACTGACAAGAACAATGAAAAGCAATCAAACAGTAAGGGAAAAGAGAGGGAGTATACTGAGGTCTGGCTCAACGAGATGGCGAGAATGTAGCTAGAAATTCTAAATCAGTTGAAGAATCCATTCAATTCTCACCGTAAGCCTAATCGATAAATTGTTTTCAGCTTATTTTCATTATCTCTCTTTTTTAAGGTCCTGTCAAGTTTTGTAAGATAGATAAGCACAAAGATATGTACTTGATACTTCTAAAATATTCTTTAAACGGAACAAATATTTAGAAGAGAAAAACCTGTCAGAGTGGTAAACAACTTCCGAGAAAAACCTGTCAGAGTGGTAAACAACTTCCGAGAAAAACCTGTCAGAGTGGTAAACAACTTAAGGTTAGGCCATCCTAATCAAAATATTTTATATCTTGTACTAAAACATTGTAACCTTCCAACCTAAAGGTAGGGGGAGATATATGTATATCTCTAGCTTCTCCCTTCTGCTGCCACATCAGCATGACTAACAAAAAGAGTATGTGGGTGTAAAGAACTGTAAAAATGAGAACTATGTAAAGAACTGTAAAAATGGCATCCAAGTACTTTGGACAAAAGAGAGAAAGTCAAACCTCTTTCACAGGATCTTCACCGGGAGTTTCCTGTCCACGACCCCACCTAGGGTCTCTGAAAATATTCACATTTGGACTCCAATATGTTAACCCTGCTGCTCCTCCATTATACATTGCTCTTGCTTCATCCGAGACAACCTGCGAATTTACCAACCCACGTTGAAGTTTGGTGCTTCTTGATAAATAATCCAAATGTTTTGTGGATTATGTAAATATCTTTTTTTTCATATTTGGAAAATTGTGACTGGGATGCTGTGCAAGTTGAGTAAATAAAGTCTGATATAAATAAAAACCATATGACAAATAACTTAAACTATAACAAGTACCTTGGCTCTGTTCTCCAATCCCATGGTGTTATCTTGCCCATCTCCAAGTGCATCACACCTGATAGCCAAAGCAGTCTTTGCAGCAAGTGATCGAGAAATTTTGCCCTTGAACTTTGGAGTTGCCTGACCAATCAAGGATGCATGGTAAATGAGGCCATACTTTGGAGTAGCATGTTTAGTCTTAAGTGCCCTAAAAAGAGCCTTCTCAGCACCGAGAATCTGCACAGTACTACCAGGCTGCTTTGCAAGATTTATTAAGCTACCACCATGGGCAATGAGACGAGCGCCGACAAGCTCCCCAACCATAGCAGTCAAATTGGGTGCTATGGTGTTCATCCAACTCTTGAGATAAGCATATAGTTGTGCCCTATATTCTGAAACAGAACAGGCTATTCCTTAATCCAATGCACCAACCAACCCATACGCAAATAATTGAGTTGTGACAATAAGAAGGATACCTATAAGGTTGAATTTTGGGATACCTATAAGGATTTGAACTAGAATCAAATTTGTAGAAATCATATTCCCACACCTATTAGTAATTACTTGTTGAACTAGATCATGCGATGAAAACTGAGAACTTATTTAGCATTTAGGAATGTGAGTATCAACTTACCTGAACCGTGGAAGGAAAGCACTACTTATGGTTTGAGTAAGGTTAAGCTCCTGAGCATTTTCACTTGAGCTGCATCATCATACTTTTATACTTCAGCTCAACATAACCAAACTTAATAAAACAGAATCACTTTAAAAAAGAAATTAAACTGAAGTAACTTACTGGATCTCATTTTCATTGGTTTTTGATTTGTGCGGTGCTTTAACAACATATATTGAACAAGGCCTGTTATGGCCTGAACGGTTTTTAGTATTACCTCCCGCAGAGGTCGCAAACAAGTAAAAACAAGTGACATATCAAAACTATAAGTTTCCAGTTATCGACCTATTTGAATTGACTTATTTCAGCTATCTACTTTTATAACTCATACTTGTGAGACTGTTTGGAAGAACTTATGAATACACAACTTATGATATACTCCCTCTGGTCCTATTTATAAGAAAAACTTTACTTTTTAGATTCATTGAAAAGACAATGTATTTGACCCATATATTGTCTTGATACATTAGTTACTCAATGTATCTAAAAAGCAAATTTCTTCTTATAAATAGGACCAGAGGGAGTACTAATAAGCTATTTTCAGTTGACATTCATAAGCTCTCCAAGATGGCTTACGAAAATAGCTTGTAGCTTATATGAAAACCATTTAACTTTAGTTGACATTTTATTTATAGAAATAGTTTATGCATAAGGCTTATATTCTAAGCTGCAAATAAATCATTCAAATCATAAATCAAATGACAAAAGAAAACAATGACAAGTGAAGTAGTGATGATAGTAAGTTTACCATCCATCAGTGTACACAGAACCATGTTTGGATTGAGGTAAATGAAACTCCCTTTCAAGATAACTGTTGCTCCAAATTTCAAACCGAGAAGGACCATCACTCTCAGGATTTCGAACAATCAAAAGCTTCGAACTAGAAGGTGACAGAACCATAGCGGAAACTCCAGACACCTCAACCGGAAACGGAGCCCACTGTAAATTAACAGAACCGTCACTCCGTTTAGTAACGGTAGACGATAGAATCAACTTCCGTTTCTTGTTAGCCAGAAGATTCGGTTGACTAACGGAAAACATCATTCCCTGTGAAGAATCTTTAACCGCGAAAACACAAAATCAACTTAGTTGAATAATCGCAATCGCAAACGCGATTATTGAAATTTGAAATTTGAGAGTGGAATTTCGTTTACCTGAGTCTGATTTGAAAATCCAAGCCTTGTCGATAGAAGAGATTGCGGTGAATTATTGAAGTAGGCTAGAGTGAAGTGCGTATTGTTGTTCTGTTTCTTCGTCTATACCTAACGGAGATTCTTTGAGTTGAGAGCTTTTTGGATTATCCATTGCTGAAAATTTTGTGTGCTTAGAATCAATAACATATGAAATTTCACTATTTTTCTAATTTTTTTAGATTTATATGTTATTTAATATTTTTAAGTATAACTTTCATATACTTTTAAAAAATAAAAATATATACAACCTAACATTAAATAAAAAAATTTATAAAAGAATGTAAACGAGACATCACCATAATAGGGCTCTAAGTGGAAGAAAAAAAATTGATTATACCAACCATACAAACTAAACCAAATTGAAAAAATCTTGATTATTTTTTATTTGATTCAAAACCTAAGCAAAATAATGAACACCAAACTGATATAATTGTTATATAATAATTATTAGTAAATAATTATTATATAATTTTTAAATCAATTAAATTTTGATAAAATTTAAATAAAATACTATTAATAATTTTAACAAATATTTAAATCTACTAATTTTTTATAAAAAAAAGTTTTATTTTAATAGAAAAATTATATTATATTTTTTATAATCAATCATTTAAAAGTTATTGGCTTATTGGTAGATTCTTGACTCAATATTTAAGAATTAAAAATGCGGGTTCATAAACACAATTTAAATTTTGGTCAGATTAACTTAAGGTATTGTTCTACTGGTAAATTCTTTGGACCAACATGACATAAATAGAAAAATAAATAAATTATACATAACTTTTATTTTAGAAAAATATTAATTTAAGATACTGTCCTACTGGTAAATTCTTTGGTCCAATATGAGTTACATAGTAGATTCAATTCAAATATGAGAAATGTTTAAGTAATTAATAAAATTAAAAATGAAAAATTTCAACAATTATGAAATATATCTAAGATTGAAATAAAAATTAAAAATTAATTCAAATACATTATAAAAATAATTACTAACATAAAAAAAATTAAAATTAAACTAAATAAAGAACACTATAAAAAAATAACAATTAAAAAATTTATTCGCAGCAAAATCCACAGGAAACTTTCCTGCGACGTTACCTGCGGATTTCGTATTATAGTTTGGTTTTGTTATAATAAATATCCGCAGTAAATTCCGCAGGAAAATTTCCTGCGAAATTACCTGCGGATTCTTTAGTGTAGTGAGATATTTTCTTTGAAATATAAATTCCGCAGAGAAATCCGCAGGTATTCCTGCGGAATTTTCTGCCAATTTTTGATCCGCACGAAATTTTATTTTAGGATGAAATTCTCAGGAAAATTCGCAGGTATACCTGCGGAATATTTTCCGCAGAAAATTCCGCAGGTAAATCGAGTATTTCTAATAGTGAAAGCCCGTCCTGTTAAAATCTGCCGTCCGCTTAAGCCAACTCCGTCGTCTGTTAAAGTCTGTCTCACCTATTTATTAAATTCGTCTTGCCTTAAGTTTGCATTTTTTAGTTAATTCCAATAGTTCAAATTCTTGATGGTTTTATTTTATACATTTATTTATAAGTATATGTAATTTGTTTTAGGTAAAATTTATTTAAAAGATACTTTCTAAAAAGTTATTTAAAAAATAAATAAATAATTTAATTGAAAGGTAAAAAAAATTATTAATCTATTAAAAAAAGAAGAAAAAAAAGTCGGCAAGCCCGTCGTTCGTCCACGAGCCATTTTGGCGAGATATATATGATTTTTATGCCCATTTAACTTGGCGGACTTGCCCGTCCCGCTCGTTTTTGGCGGGTTTTAGGGGGCGGGGCGGGCGGCCGATTTTGTCACCTCTAGTTGGACCTATAACTCAATTTATAAAATCGGTTTGTAGAGTAAAAATTGTCTCATTTATATAATTATGTTTAAGTTATATTCTCCCTCTGCCCCAAATTATAAGAGAAAAAAACAAAATCACGTTTATTAAGAAAAATAAAAACACAATTATTTAACTTATGATTTTCTTGAAATAAAGTGCTTTGGAAGATGTAATTTTTTTAATTGATTGTTGGTTATAGAAATGATAAGATAGAATGTAAGTTAAATGTAATTTGCATTTAATTTTACCTTGAAAAAAATGAAAGATGATTTTTTCTCTTATATTTGAGATAAAAAAAATATATTTTTTCTCTTATATTAAACATTTGGACCATGAAAATAAATGGTGGATGATTGATAGCGAAAATTTGATAACATATGGTCCATAGAATGTTAAACGTGAGTCTTGAATCTTGATGTCTTGTTAAATTAATAATGTGTAGTTGGACCTAATTCAATTTTACAAAATTGATTCGTAACATGAATGACGTCAATTATATAAACTCACTCACGCCCAACACTACATTAAACTTGTGATCGATAACCCAAGTTATTAATACGTGAGAATTGATTTTTTGAATACATTTTTATGCACCTATCATTATATTACTTGATTCATTGATACTACTCCATAAAATTAGAATTTACTGTGTGAATTGGCCTCACATATAAATGATGTGGGAGTTTTAACAAATCAGAATCTTTTCTTTTCACCACACCCCTCTCTAGAAATTGATAACTTAATTAAGAGAAAAGCTATTTCTACACCATTTGTTGACATCTACACCGTAAATGTTGATATATGGTCTACAAATTTTAGTTTTTTAATAATTAAGTTTCCTTGATTTATGTGCAAAACAATAATTTGCTTTAAAGCCCTATACGGTGTATATACGGTGTACTAAATTTGAGTGTACAAATAGCACAACTCCTTAATTAAATGTAATCTTGTTTTCCGGTACCCTCGAGACCCGAGCTTCACTGAATGAAGAATAGACAAAGAGAGTGAGCATTCCCAATATCAATAACAACTTTAAAAAAAGGACAAACATCATCTTCATGCTTCCTCATAGGTTTAATTAATTCAACACAAAATTATTGAGAATCAAATTCACATTACTATCTACTACAAAATGTGGCATATAGGTGGTTGTCAAGAAGCTGAAAAGGGAATAAAGATATCCAAAACCAACCAACAAAGCCAAAGATACGGCAAATGCCAGAGAAACAAACCACATACCACATGTTTTCTCTTATCAGTGTCCATGTTTGTGGATCATGATTCATTACACCTAATAATCATTGCACGGAATGAAAACAAATTATTTGTGGGACCTTGATTCTGTTTTTTTTTATAATGCTCTCAATAAGTGGAAACCAACACCATAAATAAACTCATCCTTAGGGGATTGGATATGATTAATCTTATTCAATAAGAGAGGCATATTGATTAATTTTGCTAGAGTAGACCCCTAATCTGTTCCATTGTGCCAAACATTATAATTACTTTTCTAACTTACTTTTCAAAAAAAAGTTATTTCAAAAGGAATTATGTCGATTCTTGAGAAGCATTTGTTGTGGGTTGAATATATCCAAATGGATTCAATGATGACATTTTGATAAGATTGGAATGAGGTGATTTAGTTGGATTTTAGAAAAATAATTTGTTGGATTTAATTGATTTTTTGTGATTTTATATATCTCGGTCTTTATGTTCTTGATACTGATCTAAATGTCACTGTGGAATGGAGGGGTGTTGGCAGAATGATAGATGGTGTTGGCTTTGGGAATGACAGAGGAATCTATGGATGTTTGATGAAGAAAAGTTGCTACTGTAATTGCAAATGTTGAAGGCTTTGGTTCAAATAGTAATGTTGAATATTGTTGGATATTGAGCCAAAGTGACTCGTATAACTATTGTTCTTTGTGCAAAAGAGTGATAAAATGGTTCGGTCTATGTGGGATGTTTGTTTTATCTGTAATTTTTTGCGAGGTTGACTAGGATTTTAGGTTTGTATTCTCTATTAAGTTTGCTCGGTCTCATCCTATTTTCTATGAGTTTTATCGGGAGCGGACATTAGAATGGCAGACAAGGTTTTTGCTACTTTTAAATTTAAGGGGTGCATGGCCAACTCTTTTTTTTAGCGGGACGCGCTAATGTTTTATGTTGCCATGTTTACTATGATCGTTCTACCCTATTTTTTAATGGAATTTGGCGGGCAAGCTTTAATTAGGAGGGTATACTCCTTTGCCACTCCTAATTGCACATATCAATGATTTTATCTCAAAGAGACACACGTTAAGGTTACGTCCAACTTTAAAAGCTCTTCTTTGATTGTTTACCTACTTGGGACGCTCCAATGATATGTGAAATTATGAATGGTGATCATTGTGATATTTATCTTTGTTTATACCAAAAAAATATTTTGTTATTAACCGACCACAAAATAGTCGAAATAAAGTTTAATCAAATTTTCTATAATTGAATGAAAGATAGTCGAGATAAATGAATATTTCTCAAGTTTATTAAGGTCCATGAAGGTAGGGAGTGTTAAAAACAACCAAAGGCATGTACAATTTGATAATTCAACATTTTTACTCATGTAACATGTTAGTAACACAACTAATTGTAAAAACATCTTCACTCAGGGATGATCTGAGATAATAATAGCTCATGCGTGGATAAGGAAAACAAAAATGTATCTGGAAAAGGGATAATGGGTAAAACGCATGACATCACGTACACCAAATAATGGGAAGAAATGCAAATTACCCATGAAAATAGTCGATTGAGTCTAGTACAATTAGACTATACACTTGTGTTATGGTAAAAGTTTCATCAACATGGACTGAGCATCAACTTCGACATCAAAGAGTTCATACCCTTATAGACCTAATGATCCACCTGAACAATCAGTGGTAATAACCACACCTTTCATCGGACAACATATTGGATATGGAGAATACATGACATCATGTATTAAGTTTCTTAATAACTAGTAAATAATTTTACACTTATAGTTCACTATGAGGTTAAAACACGCCAATTCAGGTGACAATTTTGTTACCTCCCCCACTCAATGAATCCAAATGTGCCAAGGACACATGGACGTAGCAACCCAAAGTCATTTGGTTATCGCAATGGCAGAGCTTTTGCAACTTCAATTAAATCATATATAACATGTACCTTTTATACATCTGATTTCTCAATCTAATACTTTTTAGGCTAACGCTAGGAGGTAGTCAATGAAGAATGGGATATTAAATTAGGTTAATCTTCTATTTGGAAAAATACATATGGCTAAGAGTCCTCCTAAAACACCCTGACAAATCAGTGTGTG
Source organism: Vicia villosa (assembly GCF_029867415.1). NCBI lineage: Eukaryota > Viridiplantae > Streptophyta > Magnoliopsida > Fabales > Fabaceae > Vicia > Vicia villosa. The sequence continues at coordinate 21,432,993 of NC_081180.1, read as the reverse complement.
ATCAATGCATTTTGATGCACATTTCTTTATGTTTGTACTTAGGCATTTCTATGGTTTGGTTTGTTTATTTTTCTATTTTATTATGTTTTTATATTTGAGTTTATTTTTATTGTTATTTAATTTTCGTATTTAATTTTCAGCATTAGTAGTCTGCACAGAAACAATCATAATTGGAGCTCCAGAAATCCGATCGACGCGTTCTAGTAATCGTTGGAAAGTTAAGAGAAAGAGATACAACTTTTGTGTTGGACTCGAAGTTATATTCGGAGCGCATATTTTCCAGAATTTCGTTTGAAGCTGCAACATTAGTTTTATTTAGTTTTGAGTCGTTAGTTTTGGGTCTGGGATTATGTATGTTTGACCCAGTTGGGTTATGACCCGAATTCTGGTTTCTTCCATTTACCCATGGCTGACCATACTATTCACGATCTCACGTTTTCACTATTCACGAAAAATTCTTCTTGCAAGCTTTTGTACCATCCGAATGGCGAACTAATTTCCAAGAATCAATCCGCTATAATTGAATTCCACTTTGAGGTTCTTTTATAAATTCCATATTAATCTGTTTCCTTTGAATTATTCTTATAATCTCAATTATTTGTTTAATTTGGTTGTTGCTATAGGATATAATTCTTAAATTTGATTATTATTGTTGTTTCTGAATCATATTCGCGTTACCGTAGCTTTTGCGTTATCGCGTTCGATCAAATTGCGTTTGCTTGATTCATAATAGTTTTTATTCCGTTTGCTTAATTCGAATTTCAGAAACTTTTTTCGTATAATTGCTATTGCACTTGTCGATAGTTCTTGTAATCGAATAGGATCAGACCCGTTTGGGGAAATTGGAAATTTATATGAATCAATTATAAGGCGGAAGTCGATACAGTAGGTTGATTTGTTTTAGGGTGTGTTTGGTTCGAGGTAAATGGAGGGGATGGGAGTGGAGGGGAGGGAATGTTTATAATAAAATGTGTTTGGTTCAATTTTTAGGAGGGGAGAGGAGGGGAGGGGAGGGGAGCAAAATCCCTCCAAATCACACATTTTGCGTCCCCCCGAATCGGGGGGATTCGGAGGGGAGGGGAGGGAATGTGACTGTTGATATTTAATAAATTAATATATTTACTAAAATACCCTCAATTTTATTTTATTATTTCAAAATTATTATTTTATTTCGTTTGTTTCTTTTTTTTCTCTATTGCTTATATCAATTTATTATAATTATTTTTTACATTTAAATTATTATTTTTATTTAATATAAATTACAATCACTACAATTTTTTATTATAATTTTTATTTTTATGTTTATTTATATTTATTGTTTTTCTCATTTTGTTATACATTCTATTATATATATATATATATATATATATATATATATATAATATATAACGATAAGTTATTTTATGTATTCAAAATTTGTTATCAACAGAAAGATAATTTTGCGCCGAAAGTTATAATACGTATCAAGTGTATTTAATTTTTTTAACGTTATGTGGTAAGTTTTAAATTTTTAATCACTTAATATTACAAATATTATTTCCAAAAAATTATTTATGAAATTTTCAGCTTTGAATATCATATCAGTTATATAAAATCATAGGGATAAAAATGTAAACTATTAATAAAACCCCTCCCCTCCCCCTCGTGAACCAAACATATTTTTAACCAAAATCCCTCCCCTCCCCTCCCCTCCCCTCGTTTGAACCAAACATACATATAATTAATAAAAATCCCTCCCCTTCCCTCCCCTCCCCTTCCCTCCATTAAAATCCCCCTCCCCTCCCCCTCATTTGAACCAAACAGACCCTTAGCTTATTTTATTAATCACTTAATACTGTGTTTTAGCTTATTTGAATCCTAAACCAAACCCCCCACTAATCGTTATTGTAATTAATTAATAAGAATAAGAATCCTTGCGATACGACTTGAGCCATTGTCGCTATATTACGTTTTCAAAATACTCGTTTTTGATCCGCGCACGACAGCGGATTAGTGTGTCACAAGTTTTGCATTACAAGAATATTGTGTAAGCAAAGAATATGTCTTACAATGGAGAATAAAATTTTGACCCAATTATTATACGACAATAAATATTAAGATTGAGAATATTACCCGCTTAGATTAATGAATCCTACAACATACACAACAAGACCCGATGTTCAAATTATAACCTTAGTGGGTTCAAAGATACTAACACCAGTTGATGGGTATATTGGTGAGGAAATATGAGTTACATATCCACCCTACAAGTGTAATTCTCTAATGATGCCAAAGACTCTATGAGGAATTCTCGAATTAAACTAAGTCAAGCAAAGGAGGAATTCTCCACCTCCAATTCAAGATCAATAATTTTCTCTAATCCCTATTAGAATATCTACAACTGATACTGTCATACCCCAAAATTTGGCCTATTGCTATTACATTTTATTAACAGGGACGTAGTAAAAATTCTACAAGGGGTGTATATCAAACTAGTGGGCTTGACATCTTGATTGGCAAGCCCATTTCAAAAGAGTAACCATTCTTTAAATTGTCCAATTCAAAAGATAGGAGTATACATTAAGTAAAAGTGTGTATTTAATTGGGCTTATTATTCATAAGAATATGAGGCCCAATTTTAGGATTCAAAATTATTTTTAAACTCGGGTTTTATAAACTTCCTCGGTTTATCTACAATATTTTGGATTTTGTAATTATTTGTTTCTATCAAAAGTATAATAGTTTACTCTTAAACTATTTATATTTTAATAAATAGAAAATATTTGTCTATGCTTCAAACACTTTCAATTGGTTTTTTATTACAAATAAATAACATAGCACAATTTGTAAGGAAGCAAGACTTGCAAATAAGAAGTCGCGGGTTTGAATCCCATGAGTGACATTTTCACACTTTTTCTCCTATTTTTACCAATTTTATAAAATATGGGCTGTTGGGCAATTGGATATGGGTTATTTCTTTTTTGGGATTTTTAACCTAAATTTCCCATTATAAATAGGACCTTTGGCAATCCTATTTGGGGGACCTTTTTTTCACTTTCACGTACAATTTTCACAAATTCACTCACACACACTTTTTTTACTACGCTTCTCTTCTCTCTCTGAGGGTTTGTCTTAGGGTTGTCTTGAACAACCCTAACCTGCCGTTGTCGATTAACTGACAACGGCCGACAAACCCTTTCCCCCTTTCAAACGCCATTTTCAAACCACTCAAACTCAAAGCTTATGGCCGATGATTACCTATGAGGCCTCCCCTAAAAAAGGGTTTCTGGCCATTGTTGTCTCGATCTGACAATGGTTGGCTCCCCCAAAAAAAGGTTTCTGGCCATTGTTGTCTCGATCTGACAATGGCCGGCTCCCCTAAAAAAGGGGTTTCTGGCCATTGTTGTCTCGATCTGACAATGGCCGGCTCCCCTAAAAAAGAGGTTTCTGACCATTGTTGTCTCGATCTGACAATGGCCGGCTCCCCTAAAAAAGAGGTTTCTGACCATTGTTGTCTCGATCTGACAATGACCTATTTTTAATTTCACTATATATGGCTTTTGGCTTTTGGTCATTGTTGTCTTGATCTGACAATGACTCTGTCGAAACCTTTGGGTTTTATTCTTTTGTCCAATGATTAAACCTTTTGGTATGAGGTCACCCTTTTATTTAAAAACGTTTTTATTATCGTTCCTCTTTTTGGCCAATGATGTAACATGAGGCCTCCATTAAAAAAAACTTTATTCTTGCTGTATTTGGTTTAGCTATGGTCATTGTTGTCTCGATCTGACAATGACCTTATCAAAACCTTTGAGGTTTTGCCCTTTTTGCCATACATGGTCTTTGGTCTGTAGTCATTGTTGTCTCGATCTGATAATGACTCTATTAAAACCTTTAAGATTTTACCCTTTTGGCCAAAGGCATATTTTTTTTATTAAACCTTTTTATAAAACCTAAAGGCTAAATGGGTCCCCTTGAGTACAAGGGAGGGAAAGGGTGCCTAACACCTTCCCTTTGCCTAATTAACCTACTTACCCAAATCTCTCTTTTTTAAGGGTTTCTCACTTGCCCAAATAAAGTGGGCGGCGGCTCGTTTTAACATAAATTTTTAAGCAGGTTGCTACAGATACTTGACCTTATGGACAACAGTTGTTGGCTTCAAATCTCATAGAAAAACCGTCAAGAGTTACTTTGGGGGTATAATTGAGACCCAAAGACACACCTTTGTATAGGAAACCTACGTTTGATCGATTGTGTGTGTTTTATTAGAATAATAATAATAATAATATAGTGGCTTTTATTTCTCCCACATAATAACTAGTGTGTTATGTATTATGTAATATAAATACTCTACCTAGTCTTCAGTTGTAAATAAGATATGCATATGATACTTTTGTATATTCAATACCAAAAGTCCAATGGTCCAATTCTATTCTTTCGCTTCAAGATCGAAGATCTTGTAATATAGTATCACGAAAGCATAACCAAAACTCTAGTCCCTTTCAATCATCGCCTTCACTTTCATTCTCACCCTCTCTCTGTATTTTGATTTTCCCCCTTCTTTATCATGGCATCCAACAATGGCAGTTCATCCTCAGATAATGAACTCAAATCTCATAAAGAATCCAAAGAATCCAAAGATCCGACGCTAAACCCTCAAATCTGTTCTATCTGCATCTCGGTGAAAATCCAAGTTCAATACTCGTAACACCGTCGCTAAACGAACATAACTACCAAAATTGGAGTCGTTGTATGCGCCGTGCCTTGACATCGAAGAATAAACTGAACTTCATCAATGGAACACTCACCAAGTCGTCACATTCTGACCCTAATTTTTCAGCTTTAGGATCGCGCCAACAACATGGTTCTTTCTTGGATCAATCGTGAAGGTGTTTTCATGTTGGTTGCATTTGCGGTAAAACATACCTAGTTTCTATTGTGTTATGCAGGCTGCATATGTGTTAAGCTAATACAGGTTCTGTAGTGAATGTCATGACCGATGTCATGACGTCCTTATGTGACAGTTGAAGCTGTTATATTGTATTAATTGTGTTTAGGAAACCTTTTATTGTGTGCTGAATATTTCGTCCAGAAGATCTTGCTGACAGCACATTCTGTAACAACTAGATGGCGTGTGAATTAGGTTAACTTGGTTAACCCTAATTTGTTTCTAAAAAAGCCCAAGGCCTAAGAGCTGCGTATAAAAGGACTGCAATCTTAATTTGAATGCAGACAGAGCAGATTGTGTATTGCGAAGAACCCTAGTTCTGTAGTTGTCTCTTGTACTCCAAGCAATTGTCCTTGATGATTGCATTGGAATAGGTTGTGTTTGTTAATTGTCACTCTAAGCTTTTAAGCATGAGTGTGTGTCTCTTGATTGAAGCTTTTAAGCAGATCAAGGTGTATTTTTGAAGAGTATCTTCTCTCTGTAATTGTTTATGTTTGTTTGTAATCACTATTGTGATTGAGGGGGAGTGAGTGGAGATACTCAGGTCTAGGAATAGATTGGAATTGCATTGGGTAGGTTTTAAGTGAGGAGTTGTAAACGAGGGAGTTTAACTCCGAATTAATTCGGCTTATATTTGATTCCCTCCCTGGCTTGGTAGCCCCCAGAGTAGGTTGTTTGAACCGAACTGGATAAACAATTATGTATGTTCTTTATTGTTTTTATGTTATTCTGTTTTAATTATCTGTGCTATATAATTTTGGATGTCATAACATCCAGCAAGACATCAAACGCGTGTTACTAGAATTTTCAATTGGCATTAGAGCAGACACCCTGCCTATTTACATCTGGGTGAGATCTAGGGATAACAAAATTCTGGTACTATGGAGAAGGAACTATTAGTGTTTGGGAATAGACCACCCATCCTGGATGGCTCTAACTATGACTATTGAAAACCCCGTATGGTAGCAGTCATAAAGTCTGTGGACAGCAAGGCCTGGAGAGCTGTGGAAAGCGGATGGAAACATCCTCAGAAGATTATGGAAGATGGAACCACTATTCTAATTCCTGAAACTCAATGGAGAAAAACTGAAGAAGAGCTAGCTTTGGGCAATTCCAAGGCCCTAAGTGCCTTATTCAATGGGATTGACAAGAACATATTTAGGCTTGTGCAACACTGTGAGCTAGCTAAAGAAGCTTGGAATATCCTCAAAACAGCACATGAAGGCACATCCAAGGTAAAGATGTTGAGACTTCACATGCTTACCACTAAGTTTGAAAATCTCAAGATGAAAGAGGATGAAACCATTTATGAATTCTATATGAATGTCCTTGAGATTTCAAACAACTCAGGAGCCTTAGGAGAAAAAATGACTGAAGAAAAATTAGTAAGAAAGATCCTCAAATCACTACCTAAGCGATTTGATATGAAGGTAACTGCCATAGAGGAAGCCCAAGACATCAGCAACATGAAGCTGGACAAAAGCACTGCCTAAGCGATTTCATTGGGTCTCTACAAACCTTTGAGTTGAGCATCTGTGAGCCTGTTGAAAACAAGAACAAAAGCATAGCTTTTGTCACCAAAACAGATGATAATTCAAGAGAAAGCAATGGTGGAAGTGATGAAAATCTATTAGACGCCATAACCATGCTTGGAAAACAATTCAACAGACTTATTAAAAGGGTTGATCAGAAGTCCAGATCAAATGTCAAGAACACTTCCAATGACATCAACCAGACCTATGATCCAAGCAGAAGATTCAAAGCTGAGGAGAAGCCCAATCAAGGGAAAGGGGTTCCGTGTCATGGATGTGAAGGATTTGGACACATAAGAGCTGAATGTCCTACCTACCACAAGGAGCAAAAGAAAGGACTGTCTGTCACTTGGTCTAATGAAGACTCTGATTCAGAAGAAGAAACTGCAAGACATGTCATAGTTTCAACAAGAATCTATGAATATGATGATGATTCCAGTGATGATGAGCTAACCTTTGATGAACTTGCTGCCTCATACAAGAAGTTGTGTATGAAGAATGCTGAAGTCTGCAAACAAGTGGAGAAGCAAGAGATATTCATAAGAGAGCTAGAAACTGAGAAGAATAAACATCTTGCAACCATAGACTCCCTCAGTAGTGAAGTAAGCATGTTGAACTACAAAGTTGATCAAATGACCAAGTCGTTCAAAATACTGAACAATAGAACTGATACTCTAGAAGAAATTCTGGAGTCTAGACAAAGAACAGGAGACATGTCCGGAGTGGGATTTGTGGCTAAAGAGGAATTCATCTCTGGATTCAGGAGAGCAAAGCCCGAGACTTCTGTGACCAACCAAATGTCAGCTCCAATGTCACAACATCAAGAAAAAAGAAGAAGGAGGCATTCAAAGAAGAAATTCCAAAAATGGAGGTGTCATCACTGTGGAAGATTTGGTTACATAAAGCCATTCTGTTTCAGACTATTTGGATATCCAGATCAAATCCATCAAGCCAAACCTGAATATGATACATATAACAGAAAGCAACTGTGGGTGGCTAAGAATGTTGCTCTAATAGCACATACCTCTCTAAGAATGCCTGCCAAAGAAGACTGGTACCTTGACAGTGGTTTCTCAAATCACATGACTAGGAGTATGAACTCACTACTAAACCTCAAACTTGAGGGAACCAACTATGTGACTATTGGTGATGGAGATATAAGAGAAGTCAAAGGTGTTGGTAAGACAGAAGGTCAGGGTGTTCCTAATCTACATAATGTTTTATTTGTACAAGGACTGGCCGCAAACCTTATAAGCATCAGCCAACTATGTGATGAAGGACTCTATGTCAGGTTCACTAAAGAATAGTGTATTGTTACCAATAAAGAAAATGAAGAAGTCATGAAAGGAGTCAGATCTGAGAATAATTGTTATCTATGGGAACCTAAAAACTCCAAGTCACTGACTACTTGTCCTTTGGCCAAAGAAAAAAATGAAGAAAAAGATCAAGAAAGAACTACCAAATTAGAGGTTCCTGTTCCTAGAACAAGAATCCCGACAGAAGAAGTGGATGAGTCTGATGATGAGACTTATATTGAAGAACTCACCAGCAAAGAACTTGCTGCTGGATACTCTGAAATGTGTCTACTAAATGGAGAATTGAGCAAGAGATTGACGATATATGAAAAATGCTTATGCCCTATTACAAGAAGAAAGAGTAAATCTCATGATAAACATTGTTGATCTAGAGGGAAAGCTGCGAGACACGAAGAAGGGAAAGAAGCTCAATCAAGAGGCTTAACATCCAGTAAAACACACACCTGTCTCAGCCAAGAAATGCTATCAATGTGGTAAGATAGGGCACCGGAGGTTCTCTTGTCCTAAAACTCATCCATCTACCAAAAGAAATACCCCTCAACAAGAAAACCTGACTAAGAAAAATCCATCACAACGAAAGTCGTGTGTGAACGCTAATCACTCGAGCCATGACAAAAATGAGGAGGAGGCTGTAAAGAAAGCAGGAAGCTCTAGAAAAAGTAAATCTAGACAAAAAAAACACCACAAAAAGGATAGGAGTATTCCGGTTACAAGCAAGAACAAGACAGTAATGGAGGATGTTGTAGAAGGAAGTAAGTCGACTGCTTCAGCAGAATATGTCAATGTCAAAACAGATGTCTTAACATCAAAATTTGCTGAGAACTCAATTGTGCGAATTGAGACAAACAAAGCCTCCGGGATTGGTGAATGCTTCAGTAAATATTCAAAAAGCTCCTCAAAGGGAAATTATTGCTCAGAATCAAATTCCAGGAGCTGTCAGAAGATTAAGGAAAATTGTGACAAATGCACCCAATGACATCCGGACTAGAGATATGACAAGGGAAGTCCATCTGTTCAAAAAGGGCATTGCTTTGAACATGGTCCCAAGGAAGGTATCCATTGACAGCCAGGTCCACCTGAAAGAGGAGACGCTAGGGATAGACCAAGCCTCAAGATTATGGATGGAAAGAGCAAAGGAGTCACAGCTAAACTTGAAAAATCAAGAAAGCAAGGAGAGCAGGATTCTTCTGATCACAACAGAAGATGTGAATCTGACGATAAGTATGATTTCTAGAAACCTTTTGGGCTGGTCTAAATCTAGTTGGATACACCAAAATGTATCTCACCAGAATATCGAGTGGAATGTCATAACTATGCCCTGCTACATCAAAAACTATATGGAGGACAAACAGAACTTTACGCAAAGGTCAACTACTGATCTAGGTGTTGTTAATAGGCTAAATGTGAAGGTCCTCATGATTCACAAAAAGATCCTTCAACTGACATCCCACCATAATAACTAGTGTAATCACAAAGTGCAATTTTCCCACAGAAATTGGTTTAGAACTAACTCACCTCATGGAGATGCCTCAACTATCTTTGTTCATCTCGCTCAAAGCGATGCTTTGTCTAAACATGCATACAGAAGTGACTAATCCTGTCAGGATCCTGAATGATGCACGAATGAGAATGGTGCATATAATGCATATTGAAGATGTTTCTGACGAGAGTGACGAGAATGTTCCTAACAATGTCAATGACATTTTCACAAAAGCTCTTGATGCTACACAGTTTGAAAACTTGCGAAGGAAGTTAGGACTCTACGTCCTCGAGGAACCATAGAGTTAAAAAAAACAGGAGGAGAAGACATTTGTTTGCTTTGGCAACATTTATGGCCAAACAGGGGGAGTTTGTGTTTGTTAATTGTCACTCTTAACTTTTAAGCACGAGTGTGTGTCTCTTGATTGAAGCTTTTAAGCAGATCAAGGTGTGTTTTTGAAGAGTGTCTTCTCTCTGTAATTGTTTATGTTTATTTGTAATCACTGCTGTGATTGAGGGGAAGTGAATGGAGATACTCAGGTCTAGGAATAGATTGGAATTGCATTGGGTAGGTTTTAAGTGAGGAGTTGTAAACGGGGGAGTTTAGCTCCGAATTAATTCTGCTTATATTGGATTCCCTCCCTGGCTTGGTAGCCCCCAGAGTAGGTTGTTTGAACCGAACTGGGTAAACAATTATGTGTGTTTGTAATACGGTGAACTGACTTTTATATCGAAATGTTGCGGTAAGCAAGAGTCGTCACCGACTTTTATTTTATCCAATAAGAAAGGCTAAAAGAACAGAAAAAAGACCTTTTAAAGATTTTGAGTTCGGGGGGTAAGTTATACAAAGGGAAGGTGTAAAGCACCCTTTGCATCCATGGTTATCCACGGGCTCTTAATTGCTTAGCTCACTTGTCTGTTTGAATTGTTTGAAAAGATTTTGAATAAGAAAAGATTTGGAAGAAGAACTTTAGCTTGTAAATAAGCGTAGTCTTTTTGAATTTGATTTTGAAAAGAGTGGGAAAAGAGTTTGAATTTTGAATTTGAATTGAGCAAGCAATTAAAAGCTACTTACCCTAAGTTGGAAAAATCGTTCTTTTAGCTTTTCGGGCGAAAGGGTCTATCCATACCATAAGAGGGCCCGAAGTCTTTCAATTGGATGTTTAAGGGTCATCGAGAAATTATCGTTCGCCATAAGACTGTCCCACCCATAAAGAGGGCAGGTAGTCTAAGGGAAGGATATAATAGTCATTAATCTTTTAGGCATCATGCGAGGATACCTTAGCAATAGGGACAATCATTCTTTATAAGGCAACCTCGAGGGAGTTTCAATAACTTTGAAGGCAACAGGCAACATTGCTTTAGGTATCCTCGGAATCGAGGGACTTGACTATTTTTAGGCAACAAAATTAATAAGGCAACAATGTAACAGTAATAAGGCAACAAGACAACCAGAGGGATTACCCTATAGGTGTGTGTGTGGCACAATCACGTGGTTAACTTCAATGATATTTATCTTGTAAGTTAGGTGATTCTATGTTCAATTCATGGTTATCACTCCCTAAGATTACTAACCACGCAATTAAAATAAAATAAAGGCAGAAAAAAACTTTCCTACGCTATTACAATAAACACCTGCAGGGGCGGGCGAAATTAAAAGGCGGAAAAATAAGAAGGATTAATAATTAGTTTTAAACATCCTTGAACGCTTTGATCTTCCTCGAACCTTCGATCGACCCTGAAAATTAAAAGAAAAATAATAGGAGTGTATTGACTATTCGAAGCAAACCCTATTTTGGGCAAAAGGCAAAAAGTAAAATAATATTTAAATGGATTGGAAACTTAGCTCTGATGGTGCGTAGTCGGAGGACCGTGGCTAACCCTGAAAAATGAAGAAGAGAAATGTAGAAAACTTTTTGTGGCAAATACAAGGCATTGATAATAAATAAAAGAGGAATTATATAATTAAAAATAAAAATAAATATATAAAAAAAAAAGTTAGAAAACTTAGCTTTTGGTCGGGTGAAGCGCGCGGCTGAAGAATTTGAAATAACCCTGAAAATTTGCACAAAGAAGAGAATTTGTTTTAGTGTATGAGTGATCCCAATAGTAATAATTTAGGCAAAAAATGGCAAGGCAAACCCCAAAAGGACATAAATTAACTAAGGTTAACGGACAACACCTACCAATGACAGTGATTAATTATCATGCTAAAATCAGGGTTTGAGGCAAAATTAAAATTGTTACCCTAAAATAATTATTAGCTAAAAACCTTAAAAACGATTATTTTTATAAAAAAAGGTTAACGGACAACACCTACCAATGACAGTGATTAATTATCATGCTAAAATCAGGGTTTGAGGCAAAATTAAAATTGTTACCCTAAAATAATTATTAGCTAAAAACCTTAAAAACGATTATTTTTATAAAAAAAAGAGTCGAATCTCCGATTAAAAATAAATAATGGTGAAAATATTTATTTAATTAATAAATAACATGTTTTTCTTTTTATTTTTAAAATAGACTAATTTTAATAAAAAAAAGGAGAAAAGAAAACAAATAAAAAGGGTTTATATAATAAAAAATAAATAAATAATTAAAAGTGACTTAGCTTCAGATCCTGTGGAGTGCTCCATTGAGGGTGCATGGTGGACCAGCGGTTTATGGTCCTTTGGATCTTGCTTCGCTGTGAAATCATGGGCCAGGATTGGAGGCGTTCCATGGTCTTCCAGGATGTGATATCGCTGGATCCACGTTCAAATGAGTGGAAAAAAAATATCTCAACCTGGGGATCGAACCCAGGTATGTATAGTGACAAACTTCAATCAGCTACCAGCTGTGCTACCTGCATATGTTGTTAGTCCATTCAACAAGAAAGAATAAATATTAAACTTTTGATTACTTGGACCATTCAAACGAAGTCAGACTTGGGCCCCACGTATTTCGCTTCAGCCAGTCAAACATGGAGAGAGAGTTTTTTGAATTTTTGACCAACCAACCAGGGCCTTCCACACATGAGGAGAGAGGACAAGGACATGCACTAGCCAATGATGTTGCGTGAAGCCTCCACGCATGTTTTACTGTTCATCTTCTTCTTGGATGATCCTGCGGATTCTGTTGCGGCTTTAGCAGCAGTTTTACCTGCGGATTTTCCCGCGTGTTCTTCCTTCATTATATCAACATTATGAAACCTGCGAAAATCAAAACACAACAGAGACAAAGCTGCCCAGATCTACTATTTAGGACCCTGGGAATCCAATGGTGTCATCCTCGCCTCTTAAAAACCTCTAAAAATACGAAAACGAAAGGAATCTTTGCTTATGCCCTAATAATGGCATAGTTCGTTTCCGGCTTCTAAGCTTTATAACACTGGTTCCATTCTCTTCTAATCATCATAGGGAACACGTTAGTGGCCTTGGTTTGCGTTAAAACACCATAAAACCATTAAAATGAAAGTATTGACATGAAGGGCATGAAGAGAATGGAGTATGAGTTTAGAGATCTTTCTACCATGGATGAAGGTCCATTCTTACCTTACTTCACCTCAGGAACAAGATTGAATCGTTGAAAGTCCACGAAGAGCTCTGCAAGTTGAAACTCTAGGGTGCAAGTTTGAATGAACTTTTTTGAAGTAGAAACTCTAACTTTTGTGGCTGCTCCTCTCCCCTTTTTCGTGGCTCTGAGGCTGAATGTCTTGGATATATATAGGAGAGAATACTAGGGTTTTTAGTTTGAAAAAGAATCAATGATTTGGAGAAATAATATTTGATTGAAAAATCATGTGATTTCTTTCTATTAATGGGCAAATTGATTCAATCATATTTCAATCTTTTTCAACCAATATTGCATGATTTTCCATATTATATTTGCTCCATATTTGATTAAGGAACCAATCCATCTCATATCTTTTATATTTTTCATTATTTCTATTATTAAATTTTGAATTAAATGAATATAATTCAAAATAAAAATAAATAATAATGATAATAGTGAAAATATGGCGTGGTGGGCTTCTATATGTATCATGGGCATGTTTGAAATCAAGAAACTTTGGCCCATTAGTCAAAAATTAGAACTTTGCCAATTAGGGTTTCTCACTTTTCCTTGAATTTTAGCCGACTTGTATCAAACATATCTCTCTCAATTTTTATGGTATGGACATGTTCTAGGACTTTTTGGAAAGCCCAAGATGTCCTCTACAAGCCACTTTGGAAACTTTTTTGCATTTGGAGATTTTATCTTGACGATATGGCTCCTGAAGAAAAACTGCTTTTTGCGAGCTTCTAGAAGGACCTGTAATGTTTTGGCTTATATCTCTTATGCCGAAGCATTTCTTGACCTTGGGACCAAAATCAAAGTTGTAGAGAATTGAATTTCCTTGAGAATGAGCTTTGGTTGGTGAATTTTTGAGAAAGTACGAGAATGATATGATCAGTCAAAGTTGGGTTGACTTTCTCCTTAAAACCCTAATCTAGCAACTTGTCCTTTTGATGATTTCTGAGCTCTCCTTTATGAATCATGATCAACCTATGATCAAATGATGAATCTAACATTAAAATGTTTATGTTGACGAAAAATCGGGAGTTTTGACTGTACTTTGACCATAGTTGACTTTTAGGTCAAACTGGTCGCTTGTTGACCATTTGAACTATTAACTGAGCAATCTTATGGATCAAAGCTTGAAACTTGGCATGAGGCCCCTTTGAAGCATATGAGAGGCAATGGGATCCATTTGAGGTCTTAGAACTTGATTTTACTTTGAGAAATACAAAACCCTAGTTTAGAGGCTGTTGTTTAGGAGAGAGACTGCATGCTTCCTTCTTGTATATCTTTGAGCATTTGAAAGTTAGATGGACTGAGATATGAATAAATATGATGGGCAAATTTTGGGGTATGACAGTGTTCTTTATTGTTTTTATGCTGTTCTGTTTTAATTATCTGTGTTGTGTAATTGTGGATGTCATAACATCCAGCAAGACATCAAGCGTGTGTTACTAAAATTTTCAAATTGCACCCTATCTCCTCAAATCGCTCAAGCACAATTTACATTGATTCTTCCATTGAACTCTGGGAAGATCTCAGTGAGCGATTCACAAAAGGTAACCATTTTTCGGTTTTTCGATCTTCTTCGTGTTGTACATTCAATCAAACAAGGAGACCGATCCCTCTCCTAATATTTCACCGACCTCAAGATCCTATGGGATAAACTTGAGGATCTGCTACAAACTCCTTAATGTTCTTTCCCGGTCACTTGCACCTGTGATCTTGCAAAAGCCGTTCGTATTTACAAGCACATGGAGTATGTCACATGTTTTCTCAAGAGATTGAATGATACTCATCACAACATTCAAACTCAATTTCTCTTCCTTGATCCATTACCCAGCACCAGCAAGGTATATTCGCTAATTGCTCAACAAGAGGTTCCGTCACCTCCATCCAACATTGAGTCTACAATCTTCTTTGCCAATAATCAATCTTTTGGTGGACGTGGTCGAGGCAAAGGATAACCAAAATCCAACATGATGTGCACAAATTATCACAAAACAAATCACACTGAGGATAACTGCTACTTCAAATATGGATTTCCTCCAGGTTATCACACCAATAATTCCAAATCCAACAACTCCTTTAACAAACAACCCAACATCTCTAACGAGTAACTTCAACACCTTCTTTTCCTTTTTCAACAATCCAAGAAGTACATATCAAACAAGCCCACGGATAAGGTGAACTTGACTGACACATTTCACATAATCTCAAGTATTTCGAATACAGGTAATGAATTATAATATTTTTCTACGTGGATTCTAGACTCGGGGGCTTCTCACCATGTTTGCCCTCATATTCAATGTTTTTCCACTCTTAGTATTATTGACCCTATTAGAATCCCTTTTCCCGATGGCCACACTATCACTGCCTACTTCTCTGGCACTGTTAATCTTGGCCCTCATTTAACTATGCAGAACTAATAAAAAGCCTGCTTATCTCAATGATTTTATTTGTAACACTTCCCCTTCTCCCATTCCTTATTACATTTCCAAGTCCATAGACTACTCAAACATTTCCCCAACATATCATTAATTCATAGCAACCATCACCACCACTAGTGATCCCACCACCTATAAACAAGAAGTCACTCACCCTCGTTGGATTCAGGCTATGAATGCTGAAATTGAAGCCCTCACAAATAATAAAGCTTGGTCTTTTACAACTCTTTCTCCAGGTAAGAAAGCTATCATCTGCAAGTGGGTTTGTAAAATCAAATTTAAAGTTGATGGCACAATTGAACGGCATAAAGCGAGGTTAGTAGCAAAGGGCTTCACTCAAATTAAAGGTATTGATTCCTTTGACACTTTCCCCCTGTCGCAAAACTGACAACTGTAAGATTAATTATCGCTCTTGCCTCTTCTTTAAACTTAAATCTACATCAACTTGACGTGCATAACGCCTTTCTACATGACGATTTAGATGAGGAGATCTATATGTCCTTACCCCTAAGGCATACAACACACTCATCTGAATCAAGTCTGTCAACTTTTAAAATCTATATATGGATTTAAGAAATCCAGTCGTCAATGGTTTGCTAAATTGACCACTTTCCTATTACCAAACAATTTCCAAAAATGCTCTGCAGACAACACATTATTTATTAATTGTTCTTCTAAGGCATTTACTGCCATTCTAATATATGTTGATGATCTTGTCATTGCAGGTAAAAACCTAGAACACATGAAGAACATCAAGACAACACTTTGACATCAAGGACTTGGGCACACTCAAGTACTTCCTCGGGCTCGAAATTGGCAAATCACATGTCAGAATCAAGATCTGTCAACGTAAATATGTGCTGGATCTTCTCTCTCAAACTAGTTTGCTAGACTGCAAACCTGCAATGACTAGGGACACCAAGCTCAAGACTGATGAAGGGACGCCACTGTTTGATCCTACATCATACAGAAAATTGGTTGGACATCTTATCTATCTTCTCAACACCCGACCAGATATCGCATTTGCGGTTCAGCAACTTAGACAACACATGAGTAATCCCACACACCTTCATCACGCTGCTACTATTCGTGTATTAAGGTATCTCAAAAACTCCCCAGCACAAGGTTTATTCTTCCCATCATCCTCACCTGTTTAAGTTAAAGCCTTCTCCAACTCGAATTAGGCAACTTGCCCGGACACCCGAAAGTCTGTTATTGGTTTCTGTATTTATCTAGGTAATTCCTTGATTTAATGGAAAGCCAAGAAGCAACCTACGGTATCTTGCAATTCCACCGAATGTGAATATCGGGCAATGGCCTTTACCGTTTGCGAAATACAATGGCTCACAAATATCCTCAAGGAACTTCATGTAACATTCATCCAACTTTCCCTTCTATATTGCGACAACGCCTCAGCTAGACACATTGCCAGCAATTCTTCTTTCACGAACGCACCAAGCACATCGACCTTGACTGCCACCTAGTGCGAGGAAAGCTTCAGAATGGTCTATTTTGACTGCTGCTCATTTCCTCATCACAACAACTTGCAGACATTTTTACCAAGCCCCTTAACTTTAGGCCCTTTTCTAGCACCATCACTAAGCTTGGATTTTAAACACTTTTCCCTCAAGCTTATGGGGGGTGTTAGAATAATAATATAGTGACTTTTATTTCTCTTACATAATAGCTAGTCAGTTACATATTCTGCAATATAAATACTCTACCTAGTCTTCAGTTGTAAATAAGATATGCATATGATACTTTTTGTATATTCAATAACAAAAGCCCAATGGGCCGATTCTATTTTTCTGCTCCAAGGTCGAAGATCTTGTAATATGTTTAATGAGTTTTTCTCAATCGACCCAGTTTCTTGAAAGACTATCATTCTACGACAAGTCTTGGGAGGAAGTGTTTTCAATCGACCACATTCCCAATATTGCATATGCTCAATTGTCTCTCATTGTATAAAAATCATTGTGTGAGCGGTAATATGTATGATTATATGCACAATTTACTATACACATTTTTATTTTCTCACTTACAAGTTCACGTAACACAATTGTATCGGAGCAGCCTGCACCATCCCCATCAAAAATCTGCATAAACAATTTTGTTCCTAAACAAAACACACACGCGCGCGCACACACACACACATATATATACACACACAAAAATACCATATCATTATTATTATTATTATTATTATTATTATTATTATTATTATTATTATTATTATTCTCATTTTCAAAAAAAAAACTCTATGTGGTTTATTACTTAGCCTTCAACAGTTTCAAAATTTAATCAATTTAATCATTAATGCTTAAAAATTTTAAGAACAAGACCACTAAATTAATAGCTAACTTTTTCGACTTGAGAGTGTGCTCTTCTCAAGGTCTCAGGTTCGAATTCTGCTAGATACAAATTGCTTATTAAAAAAATTAACAACTATCTTTAGTGATAGAGATCAATATTCAACAATAAAATTATAAATCAAAATACATTATAAAATAGATAATACTAACTTGTGTTTTATAGACACAAGTTAAAAAATTCATTTATAAAAAAATTTGTATTGAAAAAAAAACTATACAAAATTAATTCTATACTTTTATTAAAATAATATTTCTTCATTTAATTCTTAATTTGTATCCTTAGAAACAAGTTAACATTACACTTATAAAATTATGATGGAATGCATACAACTACGAAATAATTTTTTTCCTCCATATGTCCTAGTTATGGAAGAACTTTGTCCAGAAGCTAGCAAGTCTATTGCATAAATGATTGAGATGGAACGTCCCAATACATTCTTAAGAAGAAAAGAAGTTGAGTTAAGGGTAAAATCACTTCAACTTTTAACATTTTCAGCAGTAATGTCTTTGGCAGTACAAACAGTGGCAGACACGGAAATCACTGCAATATTGATTAGAATTGCGACAAACAAAGCAAAACCACTTTCAATGAGAAAGTATCTGCATGCATCATTGATACCTGTCAATATGGGCTACCCGACCCTAAACGGGTCGTCCCTAGCGGGTCCTGGGCTTTTTAAGGCTGGACTAAAAAGGCCCTGTATAATATGGGCTCGAGATTTACTACCCGAGCCCGGCCCTAGATGGACTTCGGGCTACCCGACCCTAAATGGGCTTTTTTATTTAAAAAAATTAAATTAAAAACTCCATATTTATTATAAATAAAATTAAAAATTATGTTATTTTAAACATAATATATTTTTAAGTACTATATTATCTCTTATAAATACTATAATGTGTTTCTAAATACAATATATGTCTAAATTGTATAAAATAATACTTGAAAATTTATTATAAGAGAAAAACTAATATAATATGATGAAAAAATGTTGATTATATTAATGTATAATATTTAAAAGAGAAAGATTGAATAAAATAGAGATAAAATTTAGTGAAGTGAAAAAAATCAATATGCTATTTGGGAGTAAGATAATATAAATATTATTATATTTTTTTAAAATTTATAATTGTGCGGGCCTGATGAGCTATCCAAGGCCCAAATGGGCTAGCCCTAATGGGTAGCGGGCTTTTCAGGGCTGGGCTAAAAAGGCCCTGAAAAATATGGGCTCTAATTTTAAGGCCCAAGCCATATGATTTTTCGGGCATGGCGGACCGGCCCATATGGGCTAGCCCATTTTGACAGCTCTAGATACCACGCTCATAACCAGGTATTTTTCTTGATAACACTAGAGCAGAGTGGAGGAAAAGATTGTGAGGCATGATTCGAGCTCCTAAGAGGGCAATAGCGTCGGCTACAGCGCAACGCCATTTCCATTGAGTTTAGGGACAAGTACTCCTTCGACTACACCAGATGCAGGGGGTTTTACGTATCTCATTTCTCCGAAGAAACAAGTAGCCATTACAAATACTAAAACAGATATCAGAAGTTCCAATTTCCTTACTCCAAATCTTTGAAGGCCCAAAAACAAGAGCGTGCTACATCCCGTCAACAAAACTCCTCCCCATACTGGAATATGAAATAGTATGTTAAGAGCAAATGTTGTCCCAATCACTTCAGGTATGTCATTACAGCAAGCTCAGCTAGTATCCATAAACAGTACTTCACGAATAATGGATACTCAGCCTTACAGATTTCTGCAAGGTGTTTTCCTCTTAAGTGCAAAGCCTAAGTCTAGGAGTACCCGCCTTGTCTAACAAGTAATCCACCATAATATCAATATGAACACTATTAAACCAAGAAGAGCTTCTACTCGAAAAACTGATGTTCGCCAGGATATCAGCGCAAAAATTGGCCTCTCTAAAAATATGCGTGATCATGAAATCCATGCGAAGAGTGTACGCCCAACACGAGAGCCAACGAGATTTGATTATCCAAGGCACAAGATGAACGTTCAAGAAAGCTTTTACTAAAAGTAAACAATCCGTTTCAATCCATAGCTTATTCCAATTTAATTGCTTAGCCTTTTCAATAGCTATAATAGCTGCCATGAATTCTGCAAAAACAGGAGATCCTTCATTCAAATAAACACTGAAACTGAGCATGTGGACAGCCTTATCATCACGGTAGATTCCACCACAAGCAGCAAACATAGGGGAACCAGAGGCAACACCGTCAATGTTGCATTTAATCCAACTCGGAGCCGACAGACACCAAAGGATTTCTCGAATGCCAATCTGATTTCGAGGGTGCAAAATAATGCCAAAGGCTTTCAGCATAGAGAAACTAACCAAGGAACCATTAGCCTTTTTGGAAGTATGATTACCCACTAGTTTGGCTCTAGCAGCAATATTAGAAATGCAGTGTTTCCAATGAGTGATTTTGTTGTCAAATCATAAGAGATTTCTAGCATGCCAAAGTTGGTTGATTGTGTGAGCAAAGTTGGCTTTATTAACTGCTAAGGCCTGAGGACTCCAAGGCTCATTCAAAATCTTTAAGCAGTCTGCCAAGTTTCTGATGGTGAAAGGTTGTTGAAGCTGGGCACTAATCCATGTCCAAAATTTTGAGGCATAAGAACATTCAAAGAAAAGATGGGATGAGGTTTCAGCAGCAGCATGACAAAGAGAGCATTTTGATGGGAAACGAATGCCATAGCGTTGGAGAATCTCATCAGTAGGAATTCGATTATGTATGAGCCTCCAAACAAGCATTGAGTGATCAGGAGCAGTATCTTTATCCCAAGGGAAATCAAACCAAAAATCATAACAGGCAGGTTCGGTGATAAAGTCATAAGCCTGCTTGACTGGCAAGTAACCATTTTCAATGTTTTTCCAAGCTAAAAAATCCTCCTTCTCCATTTCAGAAACTGTAAATGGAGCTATTGTTTCATTCAGATCAGGCAGGGCCATGAGGATGTTGTTATGCAGGTTCCATCTACTGTCTTTCCAACAATCAGAAATAGATGAGTTTAGATTTGGATGAAACTTTTCATGGATCTTGTATTTAGAAGCTAGAGATTCCCCTGCCCAGTTGTCTAACCAGAAATTAATTTTTCTCCCATTGCCAATTGTCCAAACACAGTTATTTAGCACAATTTCATGGACTTCCTTGATGCCTTTCCAAAGAGAAGATTTAATGGAGTAATTAATGAACTTATTTTCTCTTTTTAACTCTTCTAGCCAGAAGGATAGACCAGGCATAATTGTTGTTGAGAAAATGCCAGCAAAGCTGAATGTTGGTTGCTTTGTTATACTGCTTAAGAGAGATAAGACCAAGGCCTCCTTCCTTGATGTTCTTGCAGCATTTCGTCCAAGCCACCGTGACCAACTTTTTTTCTCCACATTGCCAGTCCAAATGAAATTCCTCATGTATTTTTCAATGCTTTTTATAATGCTAACAGGCCAGTCATAAATAGTGATGCAGTGAACAAGCATGCTATGAATCACACTTTTGACTAAGAGTAGACTACCAGCCATGGATAGAATCCTTGCTTTCCAGGATGCTAGCTTTAATCTGATGTTGTCTGCAAGGTAGGAAAAGTGAAAAACTCTTGGTTTTCCTACAAAGATAGGAACTCCAAGATATGTGAAGGGAGGGGCTGCCATAGAGAAGCCAATGATTTCAGCAAGACTACTATGCCTAGCATTAGACATGCCACCAGCATAAATTAAAGATTTGAACAGGTTGCAAATTTGGCCAGAGCACATTGCATATTCCTTCACAAGCATGGAAATGGCTGTTAAAGATTTAGAATCCCCCTGCAAAAAACCATAATGTCATCAGCAAAAAGTGTGTCTGAAGGGACCTTGCAATGCCTGTTAGCTTGAATTAGATTCAGACTGTTAGACTTTACAAGATCGGGGATGCCTCTGCTTAAAACATCTTCAGCAATACAAAAGAGGAGAGGGGAAAGAGGGTCCCCTTGTCTCACTCCAATAGAGAAATTGAAGTAGCTCACTTGCTTGCCATTGAAACTAATAGAAAGAGTGGCAAAATTAAGTTAAGTATTGATCTCGTCACAGAATTTATCACTAAAACCAAAGCAAGATAGAGTTTTAAGTATAAAATTCCAGTTTAGGGAATCAAAAGCTTTGGAAATGTCAATCTTAAAAGCAACATTTCCACTGAAGCATTTGTTCTCTAAAAGGTTTATGGCTTCAGAAGTTAGACAAATGCCATTTTTAATATTTCTGCCTGCAATGAAGCCCTGCTGTTCAAGAGAGATTAAGGAGGGAAGAATGGAAGCTAACCTGTCAGCCATAATTTTAGATATAAGTTTGTATTTGAAGTTAGCCATAGCTATTGGCCTATAATGACCAATGCTGCTAGCATCCTTTGCTTTAGGAACCATCACAATGGTGTTAGCATTAAAGTTAGGGAGGATCCATCCCTAAGTGAAGAACTGATTTATAGCATTTATGACATCCAAATTTATAATATCCCAAAATTTAACATAAAAATTGTCACCAAAACCATCAGGGCCAGGGGCATAGTCCCTATATAAGCTAAGGACAGCATTATGGATTTCCTCATGACTAGGAGTTCTCAGCAGCATGTCATTGGTTTCCTCATTAACCAATTTAGGAATAACTCTTTGATTTAGATCAGTTTGGTTAGCGACAAAGTCAGAATTGAAAAGATTTTTAAACTGAGCTTCAATATGGTCTTCTAAAACCTTAGGGTCAGTCTCAACTTTGCCATCTATGACAAGGGAAGAAATCAAATTAGTTTTTCTTTTGATTTTGGCATAAGTGTGAAAAAAGTTAGTGTTCCTGTCACCATGATTATGCTAATTGATTCTGGATTTTTGCTTCCATAGCTCCTCTTTAATGTCTAAGGCTCTTTCAAGATCATGTTGAGCTTGAATTTCCTTATCCTGCAGGGAATCAGTGTAGCCTAGGTTCTGAATATGTAATTGGATGTTTTTAAGATTTTTGTCAGCAATGTTAACAATGTCTTGACAATTACCAAAAGTGGACTTGTTCCACTCCTTCAGCCTGGTTTTAAGAAATTTGAGCTTTTGGTCAAGGATAAACATGGTGTAGCAACCTGCCTAAAAATCTATAACTTAGAGTCGCCACCTATTCTAACAAGGCGAATAGGAAACCTACGCAGTTAAGAGATCAGGGTAAGATACTATATTCAGGTCGAGGGAAGGTGTTAGGCACCCTCAATCCTTTCCTATGGCTTTGAATCTAAGGTCAACAGTTTGATGGCTAAGAGTATTAAGGTAAGGTTTATGCTTTCGAGGGTTAAATAATTAAGGGAAATGAATTGGGAAAAAAATGAGATTTGAAGGGAAGGGGACTCGCCTTGGTTATCCAAGTGCCTACGTATCTCCTTATGGAGAATCAGAGTCAACGTAGTTCGGGCACAGGATTGTACGCCTTAGAATTAGAATTTGATTGTATTTGAAGTTGTTTTGAAAGGCGAAGTTCGAAGGTATTTTGAATTACCTTATCGTAGTTATGAACATCGCAGTGTAATGTTTGAAGGGGTGAATTTCTGTAGTGTCGTGGTTTAGTGTATTTGAAGGTTTGGAAGTGTTTTAGGATTTGGACGTACAACCCTGATTTTTAATTTGTTACCGTTAGTCGCAATAATCAATAGATCTGATTACCATGGCTAACGGATTAAAGGGAGGATTGCTAACCACTATAATCGATAGATTCAATTATCGCGAATAGCAAATGTGCGTGTTTTAATTATCGTTACCCCTCATAATCGATAGATTCGATTACAAACAATAACGAATTGATAATAATTGCTAATCATCGTAACCAATAAGATGGTTAAAACCATTTAGCAAAATAAATATTAGTATTTAAATAGTTGAATAATTGGTTATGGATTATTACCCATCGCAACCAATAGGTTTGGTTGAAACGAATAATAAATTAATTTCTAACACTTTGGCCAAATGGGATTGGACGAACCCTAATGGTTAATAAGGGTTCCTAGGTTTTCTGTGATTTAATACCTATTAAAACTAATTAAACAAATTAGTCGAATAATCGGGAATATAATCAGGAAAATAAATCCAAAGACTTAACGTATTCCTAATCCTAATTTTAATAGATAAATTAAATCAAATAGATTAAACCATATTATTGATTTAAACAATTAATTATAATGAGGTAAATAATAAAATAAATAATAAAGAAACCTGGCCCCAATTGTATATGGCATGCCTTTAAAGACCCATGGTAAGCCTTGCCAATCTGATGCGTTAGATGGGATTATAGGAGATCTTGCGGTGGTAATTGAGGGGTACACCATGTTCCAGATGGGCTTGTATGCATGGGATCTGCATATAGAGATTTAACTAAAAAATATTGCAGGGGCCATGAGTTGAACCCTGGACCCCTTGGTTACCAATAGCACTCCACACCAATGAACCAAGCGCTATTAATTGTCAATAATGCACATCGAATTAAACAAATAAAAAAACAATGATATGAATGGAAAAATCAAAGCAAACCAGCGCGGGCCCCATCCCTCTGGCCAACCAATCTCGCGGTAGCAGCTGTCCGTCTTCCTCATGATACTGCATAATTGTATCGTGAAAGACTCCTCCATGGCGCAAAAACGCAGCTCCCTCCTTCATCTTCTCATGATCATAACTCCCTCGATTCTCCACGAAATCAAACAAAATTTGAACCAAAATTGTAGTACTAAATGCCATGAACACAACCATCATTAATTTGGAGCAAATAACACGGTATATCATGTATTAAATCATCCTCAAAGTCACGGTTTCATGGGGTTTCAATAATATAAACACATAATTTAATTCGGACAAAACAATGTTATCTTAACAAATAAATAACCTAGATCTCATAATTACTACGTTCTGAAATCAATGGTGCCTTCTATTTGTCTTAAAAATGCTTGGAACCATGAACACGAATGCTTTGTGTTCCTTTGCCCTAACAATGGTGATTCAAGCTCTTGGTCCCAAAAACTGTAAATAAATACTCAAATCGCATCTAAAACATCATACAAACTTATTAGGGATATTAGTTTTAATTGAAACAAGCTACAAATAAAAAACGATAATGAACATAACTTAAAGAAACATGGACGTGTATATAACTGTATGATGAGCATGGGACTGTTCAAAGGATCCCCCTTACCTCTCCTTACCTCTAGAATAAGATGGAACGCCTTCAAAAGCTCTGAGGAGGCCTCCCTATTAGGATTCGAATTTTGACAAGTTTATGTGATCTTTGCATTCTTTAGAACCCTTGCCTCTTTCTAATTTTTCGCCCCCCTTCTCATTAGGATTAATATGCATATATATTAGAAGCATTAGGTTAAAGGTTTGGGCTTGGATCTTGACTTGTTAGTAAGGTTTTAATTTTGTTTGAAAATATGACCAAATCTCCTTATTTTTGACTCATCTCTCCCCATCTCAAAGGCTGCACGTTTTTGGACCTCCCATGGTGATTATTTGGGCTTTTATTTGATCAAGACCAAAGCCATATACTTACATCCATTTATTTTATATTTTTTACTTAATTTATTTGCCTTTTAATTGACTAAAATTCAAATAAATATAAATAAAAACTATAAAAATGTGGGGATGGATTTAGAGGTTCTTAGTATTCTTATAAGCAAGTTTGGATCATAACAAGATAGGACCATTTGAAAAAATAATCATTTTGGACCACTTTTGTTTCACATATTTCCTTCAAAATCGCCCAACTTTGACGAGGCATATCTCCCTTAATTTTTAAGGTATGGGAGAGTTCTAGGACTTTTTGGAAACCTCAAGATGTCCCTTATAAGCCACTTTGAAACATATTTTTCATTTGGAGATTTATTCTTGATCATATGTCCTTTGACAAAAAACTGCTTTTGATTGATGTTTGAAAAGGACCTATAATCTTTTGTATCATATCTCCCAAATGAAGCATTTCTGGCCTTGGCTTGTGAGAGACAAAGTTGTAGAGAATCCAATTTCCTTTTAAATAAGCTTTGAGTGAGGAATTTCTGATATTCTATGTGAAAGTTATGGTCAGTCAAAGTTGATTTGACTTTCTCCTAAAGAAACCCTAATTTGAACCTTTTTGCGTTTGTTAATTTCTGAGTTTCTATTGATGGATCATGATCAACCTTTGATAAAATGATGGATATAACCTCACATACTTGATGTTGACCAAATTTGAGAGGTTTTGACTGTGCTTTGATTATGGTTGACTTTTGGGTCAAACTAGTTGACTGTGGATCATCTGGGCTTTTGAATGAGTAATCTTTGGAATTGGGCTTAGACTTTTGACATGGAGATACTTGGAGACATATGAAACACTTTGAGATCCATTTTAGGCCTTGAATATTCACAATCCTTTAATAAAATGAAAACCCTAGTTTTGGAGATCTTTGATTAGGAGAGAGTGACCTGAATAAGCCTTTTGAAACTTGAGCCATTGAAGATGCATAGAGGAACCTTTGAGTGAATATAGGAGGGCAAATTTTGGGGTATGACACATGGGGCACCCACAAACCCTCAAATTCCAAGCTTATTTAACAATCCTTTTACAGTCCATATTCAAGGTCCACATATTAAGGAATTTAAACTGGCTCTTAAATCTAGGATTTCCTAAATTAAGGGTGAGGAGAATAGGGTAATGGTCAGATTTGACTTTGGTAAGGGTATTACAAACCATAGAATTGCAAGAGTTAATTAGATGAATGTTACTAATGACTCTGTCGAGCCTTTTTCAGTTCTTTGCCTGCCTTTTCTACCATTGCACCAAGTGAAGAAGTTACCATGAGTGGGGCAAATGAATAAGATGGTTATGGTCAGACCAATTGAAGAAATCAGTCATGGGAGTTTTGGCAGGGACATGATTGCCTTTGTACTCAGCAGCACTAGTTATGGCATTAAAGTCTCCTATGTAGAGCCAGGGTGTGTTAGATGGAAGGCTACTAAGGGTGTGCCAAAGATTTCTTCTATGTATGTAGCTAGTGGAAGCATAAATCACGGATATACCTAGACCAATGTTATGAATATTAATAGAGAAAGAAATATGTTGATCATCTATATTGATAATGTTAGGATAGTAACTAGATTTACAAAAGCACCAAAGGTTAGGAATCAAAGGATCCCTAACATTAACAACAAAGAGTTTTAAGTCAAACCTGTCAAGCCATTTGGTAGGAAATTTATCAAACTGCATCCAGGGCTCAACAATGAAAACGAACTCGGGAGAGTTTTTGAGAATCAGCCTTTTGAGGGCTAGTCTTGAATCACTATTTGGCACCCCTCTTATGTTCCAAAAGAGGTAATTCATAAGGTCAAATTGTCTTTACTAGACCTAGGTCTAGTGATAACAATTGTTAAGGCTTTTTTGTTTCTCTTCTTCTTGTTGGAGACCATCTGGAAGTCTTTGTATGGAAATAGATCAACACCATGATCATCATCTTTTTCTAACTTTGCCATGTTTGCCCATGATTCGTCAATAAAATTAGTGACTAGAGCCCCGTGCTTTGGATCAATTTGAGTTTCAGGGACAAACTCTACCAATTGAGTAGCTTCAAAAAACTCATTGTCTGATTTGTTCTCTTCCTCAGGGGTAGGTATAGAATTACTATCATCCCTCTCAACATTCTCCTTACCATTTATTTCAGCATGATTGGAGCAATTAGGGACTTCATCACTAGAAGAAGGGATACTCCTCTCTCGCTCTCTATCCTTGCCTTTATCCACAGTAGCATCCGATCCTTTCTTGGGCAATTGGGCATTGGAATCTTGAGGGCTCTTTTTTTCAGCAGCTTTGCCTTCATTAATCTCCTTACGCTTACAGTTGCTGATCGAGTGACCTAAGCACGAGCAGAATGTGCAGAAATATGGCATTTTTTCATATTATATGTCTACGAAGAAGGCAAACCCAATTCGTTCAACAAGAATATTATAACTTAGCTCTTTTGTCATCTCCAGGTCAACTAACACCCGGACAAAGTGACCAAAGTGTCTGTCAAATGCATATTTGTTTGATGCCGAGTCAATGCAGATTGGAGTTCCAATACTGCTGGCAATGGCAAAGATTATCTTTGATCTTCAATATTCTTGGGACAAGCCGTGAATCCTTATCCACACCTGCGCAGATGTTTGTTTCAGCGTCGCTGGGAAAAAGTCCTTTGACCAAGGAAAGAGCTTGAGGATTCCTTGTGGCAGCGTTCACGCATTAATGGATCTTACACGTTGAACATCCTCAAGAGAGGAGAACGCAAATTCAAAATATCCCTTGCCAAGTGAGGTAACCCCCCATTTTCCGATCGATGGCCAAAGCTCCACAAGTTTCGATTTCAAATTTACAACAGTCAGGGGTGTCGCTCCCTTGGACCAGATAACCCTGCCATGAAGATGGTGCTTGCAGACTTCAACTCCAAGCTTGTATTCTTCTTCTGGGATAGTAATAGCTAGCCTGTCCCCTTTTAAGCAGGCCTGGGGGAATTGGCTCACCGGAATGTCGCAAACATTGTTTGATACAATTGAAGCAAAGGATTTTGTGTTTGAGATCACCTTTGCCTGCGGCGGATTCTTTAGTGAATGACCAGGGGTGTTCATTTCTAGGAATAATAGAGCAGCATCCATGGAGGTGAGTAGAGGTGATACAAAAGTGGGGAAGGAAGAAAGAACTCCGATGAGGAAACTAACCGTTATGAGAGAAGGAAACTAGCCGTTACCGGCCAAAGTTGAGAGCATACAACCAACACTTTTCAACTACGAAATAACTTAAAAATACGGAATAGAGAGAACAAGAAAAAATAAAAAATTTGGAAACAAGAAAGAGAAAGACATAGTAAATTTTGAAGAAAAAAAAGAAGTGAAAGATGAATTGGATAAAAGAAAATACAATATAGACTTCTAGTAATTTTAATAATTTTTTTACTAAAACAGTTATCTAAACTAATTTATTTTACCAAAATAAATTTTAATTTTAATTCTTTAATCATTCTAAGAAATAAAGATATGGTGCAAAAGAAAAACTCTAAGCTCCACGGCTCCACCCATGTGTCATTTTTGGTGCATGCATCTAGTGCATACTTTTAATTATTTTTTGTTTTAATTATCTAGCCAAAAGAATTTCATTAGTAAAATTAAAGCTTGACACAAATAAAGTTTAACTAATAATTACTTTGCTTATGTTAATCTCTAACTTAATTTTTCACTTGTCTTTTTGCCCATACATTTAATCTTTAACTTAATTATAAGCCCTTTATAAGTATCCCACTCCGTTACGCTCTCTTCCTTGAACCTCACCTCACCTCACCTCCCAATTGCAGGGACACAGACCTTTCACCAACCCACCTCATCCCGTTCCGTTCTCATCTCAAAAACTCAACCACCTTTCTTACTTTCTTTCTTCCAATCTCTTCCAAATTCAGTAATCAATTCTCTTTCAACCTTTCTCTATTTCTCTAAATTTCATCATTCACAGGAAAAAGAAAAATCTATTCCAATGACATCACCATCTACTACAATACCAAACATACTAACAAACACGAACAGGAACGCGGACACAGACACGAACACAGATACACGTGGCTTTAGTAGAAAGAAAACAAAGAACAAGAAGCATCATCATCAAGATTCTCAGATTCAGATCAACCCCAAATGGAAATCCCAAGCGCAGCAACAACTCTACTCCACCAAGCTCCGTCGCGCCATAACATCCCTCAATTCAACTACCACTCCCCGCCGGGGAAAAGCCGTACGTGAAGCAGCCGACAGAGCTCTCGCTGTCACAGCGAAAGGAAGATCCCGATGGAGCCGAGCCATACTGATGACTCGGCTCAAACTCAAGTTTAGGAAGAATAAGAATAATAAGAAGAAGGTACATCGCGTAACCGCTTTATTGCCGTCAGCGCGATCGAAGAAATCGAGAGTGAATGTGTTCCGGTTGAAAGGAAAGGTGGTTCCCGGGGTGCAGAGTAAAGTACGGTTTCTTGGAAGGTTGGTTCCTGGTTGTAAGAAGGAACCGTTGCCGGTGATTTTGGAGGAAGCTATTGATTATATACCGGCGCTTGAGATGCAGGTTCGAGCCATGAGTGCGCTTTTTAATCTGTTATCGGCGGCGTCTACTTCCGGCGCCGGTGGAACTTCCGGTTCCGATTGATAAAAACCACTTTTGGTTTTCGGGTTTTAATTTGTATGTAATTGTAATATACGCAATGTGTCCATTTTTTTAAATTTTTATTATTGTTACTATTATTTACTATTACCTTTTTTAAGGGAAATAATTCTATGTCCTTTTTGTTTTCTTTATTCTATTTATGAGTAAGTGAAATAAGTGATGTAGTTAATGCTTTTAAGAGTTTGTGAGAATGGGATGGGAATTGCATCTTTTAAGTTCCAATGACAAGGTTGAATTGTTGGAACTTGAACATCGAATGTTTGTGATAAATTGATGGAATGGTTCTCGGTGATGAGTAATCTATCATAGGTATTTATAACTTAGAACTTAGAATTATCTCCCTTTCACATAAGAATTGGAAGCTTCTTTTTAGAGAGGGATGATATCACAAAAGATCCAAGATTGAAGATGTATTTCCTTAGATTCTAACTTATACTAACATGTTTGATTTCTTTGGTTTGATTTTTGGAAGATTTTTTTGGCAGAGTTAAAATAATTTTAAATATGTAAAATTAATTATGGAGTGATTTTGAGATGTTTAGTTCCTTTTAAACTAGAATTGATTCGGATTTTAGAATTAATTCTATTTTAACCTAAAAGTTGTAGCTTCTAACTTTAAACGCAATTTGTATAACTTAATTTTTTATAAATACAACGCATTATGTCAACGCCAATATAAACACACTTATTTTTAATGAAATATAAGTAGAAGTATAGAAAAAATTGATATATTTATTTTAAAAAAGTTGAGCCAAAATGACTCGTAAAATAGAAGAGTCAAGAGGGATAAAACACAAATGAGACAAAAAGACGAAAACCATAATTTATTAGAGTGATAGTATAAAAGGTTAAATATGTTTTTTATTCTTTTAAATATCTCAAAGTTTATTTTTAATTTCTCAAAATATTTTTTTAAAAAATGATTTTTTTCCCCGATAAACAATAGGATTATATTAAATTATGGCACTAGAAGTGCCCAAACAGTACAAAGATAAAAGTCGGAATTTTATCGAACTTTTACGATCCAACCATCAAATTACAAACACTCAGCAGGATTTATCAACCAATCCTCCCAAAAAAATTCCATGCTAACTCTATTACAAAATCCCAACCAGTCCCACAATGTAGCTTTTAACCGACAAAACAGAACATTTAAATCGAATGCTATGTTATTGAAAATCAAATCATTCCTAGCTTTCCATAATATCCATGTTGCTGCCAGCCATAAAATCCTCCAAAACTTATCGTTTAAATTTCCAATCGGATACACAAACGATCTGAAATTCTCCAAGACCGACCCCTGTAGATTATACAGCGGAATGCGCAACCAAACAAAAGTCTTTGTCCAAAGTTGAACTGATACTGAACAATGGAAGAAGAGATGAATTGCAGATTCTTCGACATTAGAACAAAAAGGACAGCTACAATCATTTGGTAATATAACCCCCCCTTTTCCCGAGTTGTATACGCGTTGGCAAACGATCAAGCAATAATCTCCAGCCGAAAAACTTAATGTTTGAAGGAACCGCGACTTTCCAAAGTTTTTTAAAAACCGAAGAGTTTGCGGAATTCTGCATAGTCCCCGACAGACTCGAACCGGACAGCCACTTATAAACACTTTTGACCGAAAATCCAGCTGAATCTCTCCACCAAATGAAGGAGTCCAATTCGTTTGGCAAAGGATGCAGCTCTGCCAGAATGGTTAAAAGATTGCTCAGCTCTTCACTCGCCAAAGCTGGTAGCAAATCCGTCTCCGAGACAAGTTTCCAGCACCATTTTCCATCAACCCAATAACCCGACGAAAGAATGCTACCAGTGGCACTTAATACTAAAACTGTTGTTAAAATTGTAGCTAAGTAATAAATTATCGTTAAAACCTTCACTAATTTTGTCGCTAAGTTGTAAAAACTTGTTTCTCACTAAAAAAACTATATATTATTTTATGTTACTTCACCGAATTAATATTTAATTATTTGAGATTTAACTTTTCTCGTATTTATTAGTTTTATGAATATTTTTAATTAATTTCAAGTTCGTATTAAAATATAATTTATTTTGTTTAATCTTATAAAATCGGGGGCTGTTAGGGTTGGATATCACGTTATGACAACTTTAGTTAAAGAGTGTTTTTACCTAGTTACTACAAATTATAATTCTCTCCAGCTTCTTCATTTCACGAACTAGGTTAGCTACATTTACGAATTCATTGTATCTGCGCATTTGACACTTTCTCAATCACCAGATCAAAATCAATGATTCAATTTATAAATTTGTTATTTTTTAATTTAAAACAAAATCAAAATTGTATTAAAATTTTAATGGTTTGATTTTGATCTAACAATCACAAAATATATTGAATGTGTGAATATGATAAATTTGTGATGAAAGAGAATCTAATTTTTTATTCTACATACGAATTGTTGTATGCTTTTCTTTAGAGTTAAAAGAGAAAGATGTCTTCACTTTTTAATTACAAATAGAAAGAATAGTAATTCATTTTTAACAAAGTTGATGATTCACATATAAAAATAAGTGTCCATGATTTTTAAGGAGACCGGAACATATTGCTCTATACATATTTCATAGGTGGAATGCGATATTATTTTAAGATACCATCTAATGATTCTTTTATTTTTTTATTAATAGAGTCTGTCTTGTTTATCGTAAGACGTGTTTGAATATATTTGAAGAACACGCGATTCATTGTAAGGAGTCTATAAATTTCAAATACCGACATGATGTTGTTAGAGATGTATGTTTGTTATATTCAACATATGAGAGTATTTGTGAAGAAGGAGGTATTTGGGTATTTCTTGACTGATCCACATGAAGGGAGATCGACACTTAGGTCAACAGAAGTTCTAGTATACGGGTGAATAGAAGGAAACACGTTTGTGTAGACTTGATCGAAGTTTCTTCACTGGTAGGACTGATGATTGAAAATTTTACTTTGAGACAGACAACTTTCAAATCTGCTTCAAATAAAATGGTAAAAAAAAAAAAATTGTTGGAACCATGCTTTCATTCTATTTTTATATCTGATACTTTTAATTTTTTAATGTAAAAAAAATTGATGTTTTATCTAAAGTATAAAAACTTATAAATATTATTGTATCTCCTAAATCTACAAATATAGCTTTTATAAAAAAGTTGCAAGAGCTTGTTGCTGGCTTACTTTTTATTTATGAATAAACTTTGATTTAGAATAACTGTAGGTTTGTGTGATGGTGCTAGCGGAAATTGAATGAACCAAATGGCCAACTCCACTTTCTATAAAGTTTATCTTTCAAGAAAACGCCAAAGACATGCTTATTGGACACAACGAAATGGCCTAACACGCCATGTGACTTGTTGACCCCACTACATATTTCCACCCAACTCACAATTGACAACTCTCCCACCCCACACTTATTTTATTTTATTTTTAGAAATATGCATTCTCATCGTATAAAAAAAATGGTCACTACTTCATTCATCTCATTTTAGATATTCTTTTTGAATTTTTAATATATGTCGATATATTAATTGTTATATAAAATTTTAACAATAAATGAATTTTTATTAATAATCTTAATTTTAAGAGATGATAAAAACTTATTCCTTTATATTATTTGTTTTAGAACTTGTTTGAAGGAGTTTTATTTTTATTTTTTAAAAATTATAATATAAATCAATTTAAAAAAATTATAATTAAAT
Source organism: Vicia villosa (assembly GCF_029867415.1). Classification (NCBI taxonomy): domain Eukaryota; kingdom Viridiplantae; phylum Streptophyta; class Magnoliopsida; order Fabales; family Fabaceae; genus Vicia; species Vicia villosa. The sequence continues at coordinate 21,399,483 of NC_081180.1, read as the reverse complement.
AGAAAATTATTTTTAAAAAGTATTTTAAAATTATACAATTTTATAAAAGAGAATGGAGGGTGTATCATTTTATTTTATTTTTTTCTTCTTTCTAATTTTTAAAACTAAAAATCAAAAACTTAAATTTTTAAAATTTATTTTAAGTTTTTAATTTTTAAAATTACTAAATAGAAAATAATTTTATAAAATTAAACTATTAAACAAATTTATTATTTTCAAATTTTAAAAATTAAAAAACAAATAAAAAAGTCCTTAGTCTTTCTTTTTTCTCTTTTTTATTAATCATGTTACAGAAAAATATAAAATCCACAAGCTATAAAAACATAAAGAAAATATTTTAAGAAAAACAATTAAATTTTTGCATCCGCCATTAACTAAAAGCCACAAGCTACAAAAACGTAAAGGAAACATTTTAAGAAAAATCAATTAAATTTGGGTATGAGAATCTAAGATGCTTAGCTTAATTAGTCAAGTATACTCCCACTCGAGGGAATGGTCCGAATACAAATTTAGGTCACTATCTGAGTTGCTGTGGCTCAAGCTCCAGTCCAGTTAGTTAGGGGCACACGTGTGCATGAGTTTCATCGCTTTCAGCATATGCACATTATTCACCACCACACATATCTTGACACTGTATATGTTTGCAATTATTGTTAGATTCACATAATCACGACAACAGTTTGATTTTATAGAAGTTATTAAATAAAAATTAGAATTAAGAAAAACCATTTTAAAAAAATTGATTTTATCCATGTCACCGATTCAATGCAATATGTAACCTTACAATGTTTTTCTTTGCCTTCTTGTGAGTGACTCTCCGAGCATCAGTTGCATTGTTAGCAAGCTCAGGAATGTCATTGTTGACCACTTATAGGGTTTTATAGAAATCAAACAAAGACTTCATTTGCTTGTTCCATCGGTTCCAAGTGCTCTATGACTCCAAGTAGGCACCTAGGATTTGGAATAAGACGATTGACTCATACTTAGTCCAATTGGAATTTGTCAAATGCAAGTCTGAGTATCGTGTCTATGTTCAGGTTGTGGCACAAGATATAACAATCATATGCTTATATGTTGATGACTTGTCGAAGTTCAAAAAGCTGGTGATGAGAAAATTTGAAATGTCGGATCTGGGAAACTTAGCTTGTCTTATTTCTTAAGCATGGAATTTTAAATGTCAAAGTAAGGTATCACTACAAAAAATGTTCTCTCCAGCGACGTGATTCCCACGCCACAAAAAGGAATATCACGTCACCCCACAAAATTTGCGACGTGAGAGACTATGTCGCAGGAGGAAAGGTGGTAAACTAATAGTGTCATGGTTTTCACGTCACTATTCAGTGACATGTATATCACGTCGCTATATCCAACACACCATCCAACTCATATTGCTGCCACAGCAGGCATGCAGCAGGTTTGCAGGGATGGCACAACTAACGGAGAAAGTTTGTGGCGTGTTTTGCATGCCACTGATTAGTGACGTGGGAAACATGCCACTACAAAAACATTTTTTATTTATTTATTTTGCATCTAGCGACGTGATATACATGTCACAAATATAGTGAAATGTAAATCACGTCACTAAGCATAATTCTTTTTTAAAAAAAATTAACCTAGCTACGTGATTCACATGTCACTACATTTGTGACATGTAAACCACTTCACTAAACAAAATTCTTTTTAATAAAAAAAAACTTAATTATTGTTATTAAAAAAGGTTTTTATTATTAATAACGACTTATAATTAATATAATAAAATATAATTAATAAATAATTTGAATATTAATATTAATAAAATATATTTATTGAATAATATAATAAACTATAAAATATAAGTAATAAACAAAATATAAATTAAAATTTATCATACATCAATTAAAATTTAATATCTGACATCCATTAAAATTAAAATTAAAATTAAAACTAAAATATAATTAATATTACATAATAATTAAGTATCTCCTGGATCGGGAAAATCATCAAGGTTTAAATCTTCATCATTATCTTGTTGATTTGCCGGTGCACCACCAACTCCAACGTTTCCACCAAACATTTGATTACCGCTTCCATGAATTTGCATAAATAACCGCATTTGCTCCTCCATCTCCGCTTGCCTCTTGGCCATTATCTCTATTTGTCTTTGTTGCCCCTCCATCTCCGCTTGCTTCTTCGTCATTGCCTCTATTTGTCGCTGTTGCTCCTCTAATTGGTTTTTTAACGCCGTCTCACGTTGCTCTGACTCGCGTCTCGCCTCACTTACCGCCAATTGTCTTATTGTTTCCATCATTTGCGGGGGCAATTGAGCTGGGCGTGACGATCCTTCCCCATCTCTAACTCTTTCAAATAAATTTCTATCACCACTTCTCAAGCATCCCGCCATACTTCCACCACCAAAAAAAATCCATTAGGACCTTTTCCGCCAATAACTTCATTCCAAATATGAAAATCAACATCTGGATGAAGCGGTTGTCCTTCCATAGGAGTATATTTCGGATTAATGACCAAAAATTCTACAAGCAATGTTTGATAATCCTCCTACACATACAATAAAAATATTAAATATAAAACTTAAATTAAATTAACTTAAATAAAATAAAAATTAGCTGTCACGTGATTCTCATGCCACAACTTCAGTTGCCACATGTAAATCATGCTGCAACGTAAAAGCCTTAGTGTGTCCCATGCAATGCGGACAACCCATTTTGCCATGCGTACCCCAACCAGACAACATGCCATATGCTGGAAAGTCGTTAATTGTCCACATCAAGGCAACTCGCAAAGTAAAGTTTTGTTTACGGGATATATCATAAGTGCATTCTCCAATCCACAACCTTTTCAAATCATCAATTAAAGGTTGTAAGTAGACATCAATTCCAGCTTTTGGACTCGACGGGCCTGGAATGATACATGTCAGAAACATGTATGGTTTTGTCATGCACATCTCGGGAGGGAGGTTGTAAGGGGTTACAATAACTGGCCAACAAGAATATGCAGTTCCCGACCCTTGGACATATGGAGTAAATCCATCAGAGCATAATCCCAGCCTGACATTTCTAGGTTCTGCGGCAAAATCAGGATGCATCCGATCAAAGTGCTTCCATGCCTCGCCATCAGATGGATGTCGCATAGTGTCTGGAATTGTTTTGTTTGTATGATGCCACGTTATATGACTTGCACTATGCATTGAAGCAAACATTCTTTTTAACCTTGGTATAATCGGAAGATAAAACATGGACTTCACTGCTACACGTGTTTGTTGACGGTTAACGGCTTTACTTTGGACTTGATATCTTGGACTATCACAGAACTTACATTCCTCCAACAATCCATCATTAGTACCAAACTCATTGTCATAAAACAACATGCAACCATTAGTGCAACAATCAATTTTTCTTGCACTTAAACCCAACCTCGACACTAACTTCTTTGCATCATAAAAAGTTTTAGGCAAGTTGTCTTTCATTGCAGTTGAGTCAAACATCATTTTTATGAAGAATTCCAAACACCTATCAGGGACATTCCAATTTGCCTTGGCAGCCAATAATCTCACACACATTGATAACTTTGAATCTGACGACCCCTCAAACAACGGTATATTCATCTCATTCAATAACTGTTAAAATCTTTGTGTTTCCTCATTCGGCAATTCTTCCCCACCAAAATCTTCAGGTTGATCATAGGTCACGTTCACACCGAAAGCATCCTCAACCATGTCACCAATTAGATTAAAATTTTCCTCGTATTCCATAGTCGGACGACTGCTTGAAGCATGCGTATTGCTAGTCTCTGGCACGTTCATCGGCAGTTGTTCACCATTAGACGTCCAAACCCAATAATTTTCAATGAAACCTCTTCTATACAAATGACGTTCTACTTCCTCTGGGTCACTAATTATACGTCTACAATCACATTTAAGACAAGGGCACCTAACTCCCCCTTCGCTTCGACAATATTCCTGAGCAAACGCCCACTTTATAAACCCATTAACTCCTTCTATAAAATTGGGTTTAAGTCCACTTCTTCCTGGATACAATTTATCGTATATCCAACTACGATAGTACAAATAATATTCCATACTGCACATATTCAATCATTATCTTTTTAGTAACTATAATTAAAATTTAACTATATTAAATCATTCTACATCACATCATGTAACTAAACAAATTTTAAAACAATATTATTTTAAAACAAGTTAGGTATTAAAAAAAATACTACATCACATTGTTTTTCTATACAATGGTGTTTTCTATATCAATTTTTTAAGGGTTAAACCCTATTTTGCCCCCTGCCATTTGGGGCGAATCCGAAAAACAACCCTGTAAAAAAAAAAACAGATTCCGTCCCTGCCATTTGTAGATTCTTCTATTTTACCCCTCATTGAATTTGGTCAACAAAAATGATGACGTGGCGCTATTTTTTTAATTATTATATTATGACGTGGAATGCTACAGGCTGACGTGGAATTTAATTTTTTTATATTTTAAATTCTTTTTAATTCCACATAGTAACCCTTTATTTTTTATTTATTTTAATTTTATTTATTTACTATTATTGTTACATTGTTAACATTCAAAATATATATTTAATAATTCTTAAAAAATTGTCTCATGTGAGGCTTGAACCCAAGACCTCCCACACCATCCTACAACATCCTGTGGTGTCGTTTTCTTTTACCTCCCCGTTTCACTTGGGAGGACGGCACGCTAGACCCTTCACGCGAAATTTGGAAGGAGAATGCGCCCGTGGTGGGATGAATTTTATTTCAGTTCTTCCTACGATATCACACGAACTTTCTTATTTGTCCTACGAGTAGGAAAGGGAAAAAAAGATCTCAACTAAACCCTAGGAGTTTGCTAAGTGTGGGGATTTTCACCTAGACTAGAAATTCTGGAGTCCGGGAGGTCGGTTATACATAGGGAAGTGTTTAAACACCCTACATATCTGTAGTACTCTACAGGAACCTTCTCTGTGTCATTTGTGATTGTGTTTGCTGCTAATGATTGGGAAAGTTTCTCCTTTGTATTAGGAGAGAGAATTGAATTGATTTGAAAAGACAGACAGATAAGACTGACTATTTTTGGTATTTTATTAGCTCGCTGAGATTCCTTGTAAACCTCATGCCTACATATCCCTAGTGGAAGTCAGAGCTTAATGTAGTTCGGGGAACTAACTAGGGAAATTAATGTTTTTTGGTGCCTTGCTTGAAGCTCAAGGTTGAAGCTTGGAATTAAATCTCTGTTTACAGTAAAGAGACATGAAATTATCTTTACAGAGAGGTATTTGTACTATTCTACCACAAACATTTAAAGGAGTGACAGAATAACTGAATTCATTTCATTCAAGAGGGGGACCTTACTTGTGTGTGTGCAAGTATGCCAGTCAGATGCCTCTTAAATGAAAGAAAGATGCTCGTCCAAATTAGGGAAAGTGTACAAGTCTGGGGATGTGCCAGAGCATGTCTTTCAGAGTCCTAAATGGGAGACTTTGATTGAAATTGAAATGTTTGTTTGTTTGAATGTGGTAGAGTAGTAAAAATATCTCTTTATAGAGATAAGCTATGTCTATCTACTGTATGAAAGATTTGACTTTAGCTGGCTTGTATGAGGCCCAAGCTTGAGGCTTTTTGATTGATTAATTAATATTATTGACTCTGGGAAATGACTCCACTGGGGATTAATTACAGAGTATTTTTGTGTTCTGTACAAAGCCCAGAATTGAGGCTGACTCTACTTAGGGAGACTCTATTTATGTGCCTTGTACAAAGCCCAAGGTTGTGGCTAACTTTAGCTAGGGAAAAACACTATTTTCTGCCTTGTACAAAGCCCAAGGTTGTGGCGGACTCTTAAATGAATTAAGTATGGATGACTATATGGGGAAAGATCCTAAGTGTTAGGAATCTTTGACACATGAAAGATATGGTTTATCTGCCTTGTTCAAAGCCCAAGGTTGTGGCTACTGAGTGATGAAGGACTCACTGGGGAGACTTTATTATCTGCCTTGTACAATGCCCAAGGTTGAGGCTGACTCTTGACAGGGGAGTTTTATTGTTTGGGTGCCTTGTATGAAGCCCAAGGTTGAGGCTAACTGTTTTTGTTGGTTTTGACTCTACTGAGGAGGTTTTAAAGACTGTTTTTCTTTGGAAGCTAACCCTTTCCAGGGATTTTGACTCAGCTGGTGAATTTGTCTGTTAAAAGACTGACTTTATCATGTTTTTTGGAGACTGACCCTTTCCAGGGGTTTTGACTCTTTTGGGGAAATTATCTCCTAAGAGAATGAAATCTATTTATTTTTTTGACATTTATTAATTGACTTTGGAGGCTAACCCTTTCCAGGGGTTTTTATTGAAATGATGGATTGATTTTAATTGACTTTGGAGGCTAACCCTTTCCAGGGATTTTTATTGAAATGATGGATTGATTTTAATTGACTTTGGAGGCTAACCCTTTCCAGGGATTTTTATTGAAAAGATGTGTGGAAGCTAACCCTTTCCAGGGATTTTGACATTTTAGACAGATGTTGGAGGCTAACCCTTTCCAGGGATTTTTATGATTGAAAAGTGGATGGCAGAAAGATTATCTAGTGGAGACTCTTTGTTTAAAGCCCAAGATGAAGGCTGACTCAATGCTGAGGATGACCAAAACATAGATCCTAGACTCTACTAAGGAGGATTGATGAAGATAAGGGTGACAGAGACTGTCCATGTCTCTCATTCCAAAAATGTACTCAATGTGAAATTGAGACAAACTTAGCTTGTTTTAAGTCTGGTTTAAATTGGAAGAAACTCACCAGGGTAGGCTAAAAGGTGACTAAAGACCTGTTCCTATGTTTATAAGAAACCTGATGGGTCCTTGTATACAAGCTCAAGAGGAAGCTGGAAATGCTTTTAAGAAGCCTGTGGGTCCTTGTACAAAGCCCAAGAGGAGGCTAATCGAGGGTCCTTGTTATAGCACAAGAGAAAGCTTATGTAGTTTTGAACTTATTTTGGCTCTAAGCAAATGGGTAAGAGGTTTCACCGGGAATAATTCCTCTTTGGGTGGATGTGTCCTATTTTTTTGGATTCTAAGGTTTTTGCCAAGATGTTTCACCGGGAATAATTCATCTTGGGGGTTTGAACTACAGATCTCTAATTAGGAAAGAGCCTTCACCGGGAAGACATTCTCAATCCTAGGTCATATTCCTATAATATATATATAGTTTAACTGTCCTAAGGTTTATACTCAAACGTAGTTCTAAACTAATATATGCACAGTTTATATTTGACAGTAATTTAAATAAAGACTGTAAATTGAAAGCTTGTAAAGCCTAACCTGGATGGAGTGGAGGCCATTGAAGAAGTATGTACAGAGCCTCAACAGTAATTTTTGTTGTTTTTGTTGATAACAGTTGAATGTATATGATAAACAGTTGATGGTTTTTGAAAACAGAAGAAGTGAAGATGGACAAAGGTCACATAGGTATCTGAAGAGTTTCACCGGGAATAATGCCCTTCAAATACTAGAAGAATGTTTTTGAAAACAGAAAGAAGATTTTGAAAATACAGTTTTGAAAACAAGCTAAGAAGAGAAGGTTTTCGGGACTTACACTCTATTAGAGGCCCACTTAAAAATGATTTACTGTTTATGAAAACAGTTGAAGAAAAGATTGAAATGATATAAGGTTTTGTTGTTTGAAAACCTTAATCATCTGTTTAATCGGAGATTGAAAACAATTTTGTAGATTGACAAAAGTCAACTTAATTAAGGCAAAGATGAAATCTATACCTAATTAAGACCTAAATAAATAGGGTTTTTATCATAACATTATTCACAAAGTAATTAGGTTAAAACAAAATGAATATATATATTTTAAAGTATTTAAGAAAACATTTAAAACATACTATTTTAAACCTAATTAAAATACATGAAATAAATAATATTTTTATGATTTTTTTTGATTATTTATAAAATATATATATTAATCAACAAGTGTTTAAAAAATGAAGTCAAAATGAATTAATTTGATAAGTTAAATAATTGGTTAAAGTTGTGAAGGAATTAAGTTAGAAAAGTGATAAAAAAATAGGTTTTGGTCCTAGCAAGGCTTGAACTCACGCCCTTATAGCCACACACTCAAAACAACACCACTGAGCCAAACGCCAGTTGGTGACTATAACACGCGCGCATTTGGTTTTGTTTTAAAACAAGTTAGAAAAATCTGAAAAAATAAAAGGATGAAAAAGTCTGGGGCGAGGGGGATTCGAACCCCAGACTTGTGGCATGATGATACTAAGGGCGCATGTGTGGCCACTAGGGCAAGTTGTTTAGTCGTTAATAAAACGCATACCATTCAAAATAAAATAAAACCTGCCCTGAGAATTCAAATTTGCGCGCCACCACCATCTTCGTCTTCAACCTCAAGCTCTCCATTTTTGGATTTCTGAACTCACTCGTTTCTCAACCATTTGTCATGATGTAAACACGAAACTTGCTCTAATTTCACTCACGATTCTAAATATGTAACTAACATGAACTATCATTAACTACATCTAACTAATTTATCAGAAATCGTGAAGAACCCTAAAATTTCAAAATCAAATTAAATGACTATACTGAAAGATAAATGGATGATGATAGAGGGTTTTCAATCCTCTGATGATGCTGAACAAGATAGAATCGAGCTATTTCACAAAAGGTACTTAAATTAGAGAGGTGAAGTTCAGAAACTTACCTCTGAAAATGGAGATCGTGAGGATGATTGAGAGCACCTGGGTTTGAATGAATGATCTCAATAGCTTCCCTGAGACTCAATGATGCTAACTGGATGCTTATTGTAGCCTGAATCCTTCTGAATTGTTCTATGGACCTCCCTCGATTTGAGCTTCAAGTGGACATGGAGGTTGTTGAATCCTGAGTTACAGATGAGCTGCAGCCATCTGGTTAGCTTCACTATGACCTGAGGAGTGTGTCTGGATGATTGGCTTGCCTTGAAACCTTCTGAATCACTCCATGGACCTCCAACTGCAAGTGCTCCAAAGTGAGAGCAACAATGGTGTTCCTCCACCTACAGAAGTGATCCAGGTGCTTGGATCACCTCAAATGACCTCCCTTGAGATGTTAGAATGCTCACTTCCCAAAGATAAGCTTTGGTTTGAAGAAATCGATTCTTCTTGCCAAAGAACTTTGAAAAACAATGAACAAGAGGAGAGAAGGAGAAAGCAAGTAATATGGTTGCTTTGGTGTCTTTTTGAATGAGGAATGCATCTGTATTTATAGGCAAATGGATCAGTATAGCTGCAGAGGAGTGAGCTTCCTTAGTGAAGTTGATTTGCTTTCTTAGCCATGAAGGAATTTTGCAAATATCTCTTATGCAATGATGAGAATTTTGATTCCATTTGATCAATCCCCTAGCCCTCGATTTTGCTTGATCTTAGGGGACAATTCTGAGCCAGAAATGAGCTCTAATTGGTTGGTGAGAAGATTCCTTGGGTGATTCATCAATTTGCCATAAATTCACAAATGTAATCATTACATAATCACATGTTCTTGTTTTTAGAATCTTCTTCAATCCTTATGGCATGGTGAAAATGAATGCATGGCATGGTTTCAGATGTGTTATGGGTCGTGTAGCATCCATAAGAGAGGTTATTTGCACAAAATTTGCAAAGTCCAAAAGTGTCCATGACCTATAATTTTACTTCATGAGGCCAACTTTGAACAAGCATAACTCCTAGCTCAAATTGAATTTGGAGAAGGTTGAACACAATTTGGAAAGCCCTAAACATCTACTTCAAATCATTAGTTTATGTCTTCTTCAGAATCATTTAGGAAATTTGTGAAAAATGAGCCTAAAGTTGGATGAAAACTAGGTTAAAACACTTAGAAAAATTTCTAAGTGTTTATGACCTAAACTTCAAAATTTCCAAAACTTCATAAATGGTTGATCTTTTGAAAAAAGTTCCTTTGTAAGATGTTGTTTTATTTTGCAAGATCTACAACTTTCATGTTGGAAGTTTTTTGAGTTGTGTAGGTGAAATTTTGAGATCTCACCATGCCTTCAAAAACCCTAATTCCCGACTTTTCGCTCCTTGATGAATTTCTTTGAATTTCTTTGGCCAAATGACTTTGACATCCATATATTGATGATATTGATCTTTGAAAGTCATTTTTTGACCAAAAACCTTAAAAGTCAATGATGATCCTTCACAGTTGACTTTTTCCTGACAAAGTGAATTTTTGGGCTTTTGTGTAGAAATAAGATCTTCTCCACAAATGGATGATATAAATGGATTATATGGAGGTAGTAGAGATCCTTGAATCATGTCTTGAGTTTTGGATTCATGCCCTGATCAGAAGTCAACTATCTTGGTGAATTAGGTCAAAACCCTAATTTGTCGACCATGTGAAAGTAATGACTGTAGACTTTGAATTGAAGTGTGATGTCCAGTAGACCTTGTAATATGAGTTATTTGAAGATGATTGATGTCTTTGAATGACCCTCTGAGTTTTTTTAGGGTTTCCCAAATGTGATCCCTGATTTCAGTCCTTGATAGGCTCAGAACCCTAGTCTGGCGACCTGAGTAAACCTGTACTCATATGACTGGATGTCTAATCAATCATAGATGAGAAAAGTGAAGTCTTTGAGCCTCATGATTGTATTAGGGACTAATCCTTGTATTGATTGATCCTTTGCCTGAGCTTTCTTGTCTTTGAGCATCCTCGATTAGGTACCAGATGGAGAAATGACTGCTCTGGGTACTTGTCTTGACCTGATGAAAAATCCTGAAGATATGTCATCTCAGGGGGGTCAAAAATTAGGGTATGACAGATGCCCCTATTTAAGTTTCTTTTATCTGGAGGGAGAGAGATTGAGATCTCGATCTCTCCTGCGTAAAAGAGACTTAAATATCAAAGAATGCCCGAATTTTGGGCGCTCCTGAGATGTTGTAATTGATAAAATCTTTGCATGATTTGATCCTGTTGTCGCGCTTGGCGGGGGATGAGGAGACAAACTCCTGTAGAAATACTTGATGTGGATTCTGGAGAATGGATGGCAATGTAGGATGCGCAATCCATCTTCTTTAACTAAGTGTTGATACTTAAAAAAAAGGTAAACAACCCCCTCTCGTTCCGGATGTCCAAATCTCGAAACTGGTCTTAGTTGCGTTTGGACAATATCTCAGATAAAGAGAAAATCTCCAAAGGTCTGTTTCCTCATCAAACTTCTTACCAGCGCTTGGAGGTAAGATGCCATTTGACGGCTGTAGAGGAACTTCAAATGTTTGTTTCCTCGTCAAACTTCTTATCAGCGCTTGGAGATAAGATGCCATTCGACGGTAGTAAAGAAACTTCACCATCTTCCCTTTTGACTTGACGTCTTTGAAAGATTGTCATATGGGCCCATGATCTTTTGAGGGGCTAATGACTTCGTTTGAAGGCGGACGAACTGTTTTCGGGGTGAAAACTGCCATTCGTCAACTGATGCCTGGGGAATCAACGAACTATTTTCCTAAGAGGAAAACTGCCATTCATCGACTCTGTGGGGAGTTAAGCATCCCAGAAACAGACAAACTGTTTGAAGAAACTGCCATTTGTCGATCTCTTGAGTATTTAGCAGACAAACTGTCTTTTTTTGGGAAAAGACTGCCATTTGCCAATTGCTAGGGGAGCAAACTGTCTTCTACTGGGAGAGACTGCCATTCGTCGACCCTGTCATGAAAGAAAGTGAGCAAACTGTCTTCTGCTGAAAGAGACTGCCATTTGCTGACTTTGTTATGATAGAAAGTGAGCAAACTGTCTTCTGCTGAAAGAGACTGCCATTTACTGACTTTGTTGTGATAGAAAGTGAGCAAACTGTCTTCTGCTGAAAGAGACTGCCATTCGCTGACTTTGTTGGGGAATCTGAACTATCTTCTGGACGAAGACTATCATTTACTGACTCCGCTGGGGAATCATTTGTCGATCTGCTGGGAGATTCTGAATTATTTTCTTTGATGAAAAAGAAGGTGGCATCTTTCGACCTTGCTGGGGAAATACCAGACCTGTAGGGAGTTCCGGAATGTGAAGCAGACTATCTTATCTGAAGAAGACTGTTGAATGTCGCTCTGCAGGAGATTCTCGGTTGAGGAATTCCAAAAGTGAACAAACTATCTCTTTGAGGGAGACTACCATTTATTGACCTGCTTGGGGAAATCTCTCTACATGGATCGTTGTCTTGAAGGAAAAAAAGTTTCTCCAGGACTTGCAGGGGAAACTTGAGTTCATGCCCTCATGACTCGGGCATTCTCATGATTAAAAGCCTAATTTGACTATGCAGTTGTGATGTAATGTATGCATGAATATTATGACAATTATAAAATGTAAAGTGAATGTGAATAGAATTGTCGCGGATGTAAAATCCTATGATACGACTGAAATTCTTGTGGATCAGAAGATGTCCTCTTCTTGGAGTTCGAACTCTCTCGGGAATATCTGGTTATCAGTTGTCCGCTGTTTGAAATGAGTAATATGAATTGAAGTGAAGATCCGTCATCGGGAGATGTTCGCAAAGCGACCTCATGGGGAAATCTTGGTTCCCGGAGTCTCCCCCGTTCTCGGAGCAACTGTTTGCATTCTTCCTATTGTTTGTAAGCCTTAGAAAGAACTTTCACCTTTATTTTTGCAAGTAAATTCATTTTTATTTTATGAAAACATTTGTTTCAAGAAATTGACTATTTAAACTTAAAATGCATTTCAAGAAACTGAATAAGACTAGATTGCAAAGGAAAGCACAAGGCTCAAATTATTATATATGGAATGGTAATCAGCCAAATGCTTGATTCCATGGAGTATTTACAAAGTTGGAAATTGGTAATTTTCGGGAAAAGGGCTACGATGAAACGTGACGACCGTTATCTCTCCCTTCCACTCCGAGTTGCGCTGTATTCGTGCTTCGTAAAAGATGACCTACTGCTGATGAATACTCCGCTATGGATTTTGAATGATCAAGTTTGTCCTGAACACAGTTACTTGCCATATATCCCTAACTTTTGCGTAAACTACCCCTTTCGGGTTTTAAGTCTACCGGGATTGATATATATATTTTTTTTATGTCTCTAACTTTTGCCTGAATCGCCCTTTCGGGTTTTCGATTCACCGAGACGCTCTTTTTTGCCTAAGTCGCTCTTTGCGAGTTTTCAACTTAGCGAGCTGTTCTTTTGTTTATTTAGGCGAAGTATTTCTTGACTGCGTCGACGTTCACAGGACGGGTGAATTCTTCTCCATCCATAGTCGTGAGTATTAAGGCTCCTCCTGAGAAAGCTCTCTTGACCACGTAGGGGCCGTCATAATTGGGAGTCCATTTCCCTCTCGAATCTGTGAGAAAAGATTGAATCTTTTTGAGTACAAGGTCGCCTTCTTTGATTGTGCGAGGTCGAACCTTTTTGTCGAAAGCTTTCTTCATTCTTTGTTGATATAGCTGTCCGTGGCATAAAGCTGTCATGCGCTTTTCTTCGATTAAGTTCAATTCATCGAATCTGCTTTGACACCACTCGGCTTCTGTTAATTTTGCCTCCATCAAGACTCTCATTGATGGGATTTCAACCTCTATAGGTAGGACTGCCTCCATGCCATATACAAGGGAGAAAGGAGTTGCTCCAGTCGAAGTACGTACTGATGTACGGTAACCATGAAGAGCATACGGGAGCATTTCATGCCAATCTTTGTAAGTGATGACCATCTTCTGAATGATTTTCTTGATGTTTTTGTTAGCTGCTTCTACAGCTCCATTCATCTTTGGTCTGTAAGGAGATGAGTTGTGATGTTCGATCTTGAATTCTTCACAAAGCTCCTTCATCATTTTGTTATTCAAATTTGACCCATTGTCAGTGATTATCTTGCTAGGAACGCCGTAGCGACAGATGATGTGATTCTTGATAAACCTGACGACAACTTGTCTTGTAACGTTTGCATATGAAGCTGCTTCAACCCATTTGGTAAAATAGTCTATGGCTACCAAGATGAAGCGATGTCCGTTGGACGCTTTTGGCTCGATCATTCCAATCATGTCGATTCCCCACATGGAGAAAGGCCAAGGGGAAGAGAGTATGTTGAGAAGAGATGGTGGCACATGGATTCTATCGGCGTAGATCTGGCATTTGTGACACCTCTTTGCGTACTGGTAGCAATCTGACTCCATCGTCAGCCAATAATATCCTGCTCTCAGTATTTTCCTTGTCATGGTATGTCCATTGGTGTGAGTACCAAAGGAACCTTCATGTATTTCTCTCATGAGCATTTCTGCTTCTTTTCTGTCAACGCATCTGAGCAGAACCATGTCGAAGTTTCTCTTGTACAGAACATCTTCATTCAGGAAGAATCTACAAGCTAACTTTCTCAAAGTCTTTCTATCTTTCTTTGACGCCCCAAGAGGGTACTCTTGCTTTTGAAGAAAGTTCTTGATGTCGTAGTACCACGGTTTGTTGTCGATGATTGCTTCTACTGTGAATACATGAGCGGGCCTATCCAGGCGCATAACATCGATCCGAGGAATGTCATTCCAATGATTTATCCTAATCATGGAAGAGAGTGTGGCTAATGCATCAGCCAAATTGTTTTCTTCACGAGGAATGTGATGAAAATCTACCCTGTCGAAGAATGGTAACAATCTTCTTGCGTAGTCTTTGTAAGGAATTAACCCTGGTTGGCGCGTTTCCCATTCTCCTTTGATTTGATTGATGACCAAAGCAGAATCTCCGTACACATCCAAGTGTTTGATTCTTAGATCCATGGCTTCTTCGAGACCCATGATGCAAGCTTCATATTCGGCCTCATTGTTTGTGCATTTGAAAGTTAATCTGGCAGTAAATGGAATATGGGTACCCTGAGGTGTAACAATGATTGCCCCAATTCCTCGTCCATAAGCATTGACAGCTCCGTCAAATATTAAGCCCCACTGGGATCCTATCTCAGGTCCTTCGTCTGGTAGTGGCTCGTCGTAATCTTTCATCTTGAGGTACATGACGTCCTCGTCAGGAAAGTCGAAACTGGTTGATTCATGACCATTGAGTGGGTGGTGAGCCAGGTGCTCAGCTAGAATGCTTCCTTTCACGGCTTTCTGTGCGTGATACTCAATGTCATATTCTGATAACAACATCTGCCAACGGGCAATTCTCCCGGTTAAAGCAGGCTTCTCAAAGATGTACTTGATTGGATCCATATGAGAGATCAAACAAGTAGTATGTCGAATCATGTACTGGCGGAGACGCTTGGCAGCCCAGGCCAAAGCACAACACGTCTTCTCGAGCATGGAGTAGCGGGATTCACAGTCAGTGAATTTCTTGCTCAGGTAGTAAATGGCATGCTCTTTTCTTTTTGTCTCGTCTTGCTGTCCAAGGACACAACCCATGGAGTCTTCTAAGACGGTTAAGTACATTATCAAAGGTCTTCCTTCCACTGGAGGAGACAAGATGGGTGGTTCGAGCAGATATTCCTTAATGCTGTCGAACGCTTTCTGACAATCGTCTGTCCAGACGCAACTTTGATTTTTCCGTAGAAGTTTGAAAATAGGAGCACAAGTTGCAGTCATGAGATATATGAATCTCGAGATGTAATTCAGACGTCCAAGAAATCCTCTAACTTGTTTCTCGGTTCTGGGTGAAGGCATTTCTTGAATTGCCTTG